>NC_044191.1:21221525-21279025 GCF_900880675.1 Sparus aurata | reverse complement strand
GGGATCTGCAGAGACTGTGCACCTCAGTGCCGATGCCTTAGTCACTGTCCCCGGGAGAATATGAAATAAATAAATAAATTAAAAAAAACAGAACAAATAACACTTGAATCACCCCAGGGTCCAGAGGGCATAGTGTGAGTAGCAAATTAGGAGCAGTAGCAGCAGCAGCAGCAGCAGCAGCAGAAGCAGAAGCAGCTTCAGCCCCTGTCTGTGTCTGCATGGGATGCATTCAGGCATAGCACTGAGTGTAGGTCACCGGTATTTTGGAAGAGCTCAAAGCCCAATACACAACAGTGGCAATGCATGTATGAAGAAGAAAATACACAGTTTGACTGATTAAACTAGAAGTGTCACAGTTCCATTAAACAAGAAACAGAGAACACATCTAAAACACCTCCTGTGTAAACTTATGCTAGATCTTCTCTTTCCGAAAGGCACAACCTTCTGGCTGTGGGTCAGTCAGAACTGTACAGGATGAGTATGTGAAAGGACACTTTTTTAAAGTATTTTATTTATTTTTTTGGCCTTTTGGCTTTATTGACAGAGCAGTTGAAGATATGCTTGTAAGGATGAAAACGAGAGAGACAAAGAGACAAATAGACAAATGGTTAGAGAGAGACTAAGGTAGAGAAAGAGGGAATTATGGATATCACAAAGGGAGAGCAAGTTAAGACTGATTCATATCAATTTTAGCCGGGAGAAGAATACAAGTAAAGACGAGTAGAGTACTTAAAGCCTTTCGGTAAAGTCAGTTTCCAAGAGAGACATACTCCTGATGAAAACTTTTAACAACAACATTTTTACTCCAACATTTTTTGGCCTGTAAAAACAAAGGAACTTTCCCTTGCAACGTTAACGTGTCGAGCAGCTACATTTATCAGATGAAAAAATAACTTTTGTCCACAGATTGTTTCAGAGAATAGATTTTTTTTCTTCAACAGTGTTGTGCCCCATGGATGTATATCTTTTTTCCTGTCCTGTCAGTCACATTACACCCCTCAGATTTATCGTGCAATGTTTAGTCCTAATGACATTATAGGAACCGCTGGGTGACCCTGAGTAGAGCGATGCATTCCTCTCACTCCAGTGGTTTTTCCACAGCAGATTCTTCTCATAAAAGGTGAAGCACAGGTGTAGTTCACAACACTAATAATGACTGTTCTGCATTAAAGGTGTGCCAGCTCAAGGTTGGCAGTGTTGGTGTATCTGACTGGAACACTTAATGGAAGACAGTCATATACCATATTGACCCGTGCTTGTCCTCCTATAAATGTCACTAAGTTAAGTAACTACACTGATATCCCCCTTTTGACTTGGCACAAATTAACATCTGCATAGCTAATAACACAGACGACAGATAGTAAAGAACCATAAAGTGAACCAAATGGTGCCAATACCTTTTGTGGGAAGTGACTAAAGCCGTTTCCGTACAAGATCATTATCAGTGTTATTGCTCTACTGTTACTGACAGCATGAGGATGTCTAAACAGTTTTAAACCGAAGCATCCCAGAATTTTATCTACATCTTCGCAGCCTCTGTTAAATTCCTGTCATGTGAGATGTGGTAGATTTGTCCTATTTGTTCAAAATGAAAATCTAACAGGAAGTTGAACACTTTAGCCCTGAGAAGAGGTGAGACTAAATCTTTATCTAAATCTGTATTTAGCTTCCATTTGCATACTTTTCTTTCCCTCGGTAAAGCACTTTAAATCGCCTCTCTCTGAAATGTGCTTTATACGTAAATAAGCTGCCTTAACTTTCCTTAATGTAATTTAAGGAGATGAAATACTCTTCTGCTACACACTGTTATTTTAAACTTTGTGTAACCAAGCGGGACATTTCAAAGTCACCAGCTGAAAAACACAATCATGGCTTGTGGTTCCTTAGCTTACATTGCAAGTAGAAGCCACCAACTAGAGTGGTTATGAAAGTTTGAAAGTTTTTTTTTTAATAATGTTGACATTTGTATTCTTTATTTTGTGGCTAAGTTTGACTGGTAAGACAATTTTGGGTGATCGCATCATAAAATATGATGACAGACATTTAAAAGCCTCAATAGAAGCTTCCTGATGTAAGTAAATAACATGTGGTACAAACCTACCACCAAAACCAAGATTACCTGCCGCAGTTTATATAATTGTTACAACTATTAAAGATTAAATTCTTTTAAAATCAAAAATGTAAGTGCAAACAAATTACCAAAAAAACACAACACCATTGTCGTCAAGACATTATGTCCCACCATCACCTTACTCTGGCCTGCTCAGGTGGTGGTCCTGCTGGCTAATGAGCCCATAGCAGGGGTTAATGACAAGATTGGGTGACTGGACACCAATCCTGAGGGTTAACATGTTGTAATCTTTAAAGCATTGGCATACACACAAACTAGATTTAATCCATAATGCTGACAGGGTCACAGGTTTCAACAGAATCTATCAGGATCTGTCTGCATCAGCTGAGCCTTATGACACCCACTATCAACAGAGAAATGTTGAACAGACTCAATACTGCATACAGCATGACAAAGGATTCAGTATGTAAAGCACACTTTGTCATGATTATGACAATTGTACCACTTTAGGTTTAAGGTTACGATGGTAAGAGATTTTCATTGTATCATAGCTGTCTCAGAAAAATATCACGGTTTCACAGAATCACATTTATTTTGGGGTTGAACAAACACTTTATTATAATTTCAAAAAGATATAGGATATGATATGATACGCTTATAGTATTTTCAATTTTTACCATAAAATGTGCTTCTACGTCAATGGCTTGCTTGTCTCCTCAATACTCAAAAGGCATAAAGAAGTTTGTTGCTGGCCATTTATAATTACTAACTAACTAGAGGAAAAAAATAGTTTGCAATGCAACAAAGGCAACATTTTAACTCCTGGCATTGCAGTTTTAATATGATAAGAATACTCCAGGGAAAAGAAAAGAATAAAAACAATCTAAAAATAAAACAAGACATAATTTTTCAACTTTTCTGACTCTTTTCCCACTGGGACATTTCCCCTGCTCGTGCATGCTCACACCACAGCATCATAATCAAAAATAGCACAGTCACAGGAACAAAGCAAATTATTGTCTCAGCTGGAGTATGATTTGAGGGGAATTCAATCTAAATAAAAAGGTGTTTACAAGGATTCAAATTTGTGACTGTTACTAGAGAAAGTAGAGAAATTGATAAACTGGGGGCCATGATTTATTTAAAGAGAAACTTGGATACAGAAGCTGATGGATAGAGAGAATTCTAGTGGCCTAAAGAAAGAAAAAACAATTTATTCTCTCTCTTCTATCTATCAACAGTTCAAGTAACATTTACAAAGCAACAATAACACAAGGATTCCTGTTCACATCCACAGCCACAATGTCTATGGGAATTAAACTGTAAATATTTTCTTCTAACAGTTTCTGGTTTGTCATTATGTCCATTAGGGTACTGTTTTTTCTCAAACCTGCTGCCTGTGCTTTACCCTAACAGTAGGTAGATATGTTCAATCTCTGTTGCCAGCTTACAAATTATGATTCATACAGGTAAAGGAGAAAGTGGTATGTAGACTTTAGTTTGGAGTTAATTTTCTACAAGGTGATTGGGTAAGTAAGAAAATGGAAAACTGTACAATTAATTGAACACAAAAGATGTCCAACAAGTTTATGTTACAGACCAACACAATGCATTGGATTAAGCAGCTTCCCTTACAGGCAAAATAAAATTACCGCCCTGTTGTTGATTCACAAAAAAAGGGGGAAGAGAAGACGATAGATACCAATTAAAGGTAAATGTCAATTAGGTTTGGTCACTGAGGTCTTGGCCTTTCGGTGACAAGTTTCTATTGACCATTGTTAACATGGAGGGCTGCTGGTGGTGCTAAACTGGTGTGAATGCCAAAGACAGGCAGTTCAATAAGTGCTGTTGTTTTCATCAATGTGTGTAACACTCACTGCCACTGGCCAAATCCAGCCAAGCTCAGCTGGGATTCTGGTGCCGAGATGGGCCATATCGACTAGGCAATAAGCCTGGGCCTGTTTATGACACTATCAATTCCCAGCTGTATTGATTTTCATTGTGGCTGCAAAAATACTCTTCAGTTGCACACCCAAACACATGATAGCTGTAGAATCACAGAAACACTTACATAAAACATTTTTTAAAACACCACACATGCACATTTTTAGACACACAGACACACACACGCACAATCTCACCAGCTCATAAATGGTCGCAGACAGTTAAGCTGCAAGAGCGATCGGTCTGGGGCTGTTTGACATCAAGGCCATATGACATCCAATATAGATTAACTATGACTAGCTCCCACTGTGTCATGGCTGAGGTTTCAGCCCTCACATCAACTAGTCAGGCTCTTCAAAGACTCAAGAACCCTTTGCATGTGTGTCTTAGAGAGGATTCTCTTGCTGAGAGAGTCGTGGCTGCATCCCTGACACCACAGTAACAAGTGCCTGTGGTCAAATGCCTCCACCGGCTAGTGAGTCATCCTCCTGATGTAGTCCCATTCTTCTTTCCCACAAGGCCATGCAAAATGCATGAGAGTACAGGGAGTTTCAGTGTCTGAGAGAAAATGTGCAAACACACACAGATCTTGCCTATGTTCACAGCCGTACACATACATGGAGAACGCATTTGTTGCATGAAGTGCAATAGTCATTTAGCTAATCAGCAGTGTGCATGGACACACACAGACAAGTTGGGACTTCTACATGAGCGAAGTACACACCAGCTGATCTAGTTTCAGCTCCAAGTGTGAGTATTTGAGTATGTGTACGGTGGGAGAGCTGAGCAAAGAGTGAAGTGCTACTCTAAAGCCCAACAGGATTTTCCAATCAAGAGCAGCAGAAAGACAGACAGATTAATACCGGCCTATTGCATGCTCTCTTCTGAAAGCAGTGCAAAAGAGAAATGATTACAGTGAGTAGGACATGCAGCTGCCACTTGCTTGAGTTCTTTTTTTTCTTCTTTTCTTTTCATGATGAAATATTAAAGAGATTCAAATTAACAGACATGTTGCGCTGCCATTAGCTGGAGTGTGAGTGGTACTCCAGTGCCATGAATGACAGAGTCAAGCTACTACTGTCCACGTGTGTGTCCATCTTTGCCAGAGAGGGCGAGCGAATCAGGTTTCTTCCGCCATTCTGATCTGGTGCTAGAGACTGAGAACAAAGATTTAGCCCTCTTGCCTGAGGAAGTATCTAAATCTTTTCAACAGCCTCCTTTCCTTAATCTGCCGACCAAGATTTGCCAAATTCAGAGCAATACTGACTGGCCTCCAGACAAAGCCAAAGCAGTGAACACAAGTCTACTCTAAATCTCCTAGCTCAGTGAATGGATTCCAAGTTAGAGGTCTATGTTGGGTGAATGATACGCCCTCTTTGACTTTCTTGAAGGCAGTGTTCTTGGAGGGAAAATGATGATGTCATGCAGTCATTTTCCGGGGACTCGCGGGAGGGCAAGGGATGTTGTGATTCACGGGTATGCATTTATGTCTCAGACTCTCAGAGCGGTTAGCTTCATAATCAACTGGATAAAATGTCTTGCAACCGCTGTTGTGTCACAGGGAGACATTTTCTGAGCCTTTTGGACCGCATACAGAGGAGGACAAGAAATAGGATATGAGATGGGTATTAGTGTGTCAAAGTCTGCAACAATAAACATGAAAAACTTCACCTTGCTCTCTGAATGCCAACATTACACAGTTAGCTCACCGTTTGATTATTTGATAGTGAGAGGACAGCTGTTGGTGTGTCAAAGTCGAGGCGGAAATGACTTCATTGTAGCACATGAGAAGTCTGCTGGTAAGAAGTTGGTAGGCAATTTGACTCATTTAACTAATACAACCTCAGTGACGCCTAAGCATGCTCATGTACAACCTTTCATTCCCTCTCTGCCTTCTATTTAAAAAAAAAGAAGACAGATCAGCCAAAATGAAAGAGAAAGACAGGGGGAAGAAATCAAGTAGAGGAAACCCCAAAAAGGAAACATGCATCTAGGCCACTGAGTCATTTCCCTTGTGTTTTGCCTCTTCCTCTTCTTTTTCAAATATACACTGACAGTATAAATAATGTACATCATCACTGGGGTTTAAACAGAGTGGGAGAGGGCCCATGGGTTTTAGGACTTAGGATTTCAGCTTTTTATCCCCTGTAAAGTCTGCCCGCAATTAGTTTGGGAATTAATTCAGGCTCAGAACTTAGCCTTCCTCTTCCTCTTTTAGATCTGTACTGATTCATCCAAGCCTCTTTTACACACACAGATACACACACATAAAGGGAGGGGGAGTAAAAAATTAAATATCTGAACTGTGGAGTTTACCCACACAAGTGATTGATAAAAGGTAAAACAAACAATCTATATGACAATAACTACGCCCATGCTCAGAGTGGATCTGTGTGTGTATGGAGGTACAATGGGCCTGGCCAGCTGTAAATGGCTAGGCCAATTACATAAAAAGAAACCATGTGCATTAATATGCCAACTGTAGCTCAACTAATGTGCTTTTTAAACCCCAGGCACTTAAGTACTGATAAACAATTAGACAGGACGGGGGAATCAGCCACTGTCTAGTTCACATCCACCTCCAAAGTCTCAAAAGTCAACTTGCTATTGGGCTTGAATTGGGAGGTTTGGCCTAACACCAATCACAGCCCCATGCTTGCAGGACCACACAGGGAGCAGTAATACTCCCTCACAAGGATGGTCTTTCACTCACAGATACTGTTCCATGCACAAGCATCACATGAACAAATATTGAGCCTAACTAAAAGCCATAGAGAAGCTCCATTTCTCAATCTTCATCAGCCGTTTGCCTCTTTTGAGGATCAACTGATGCAACATCAGTTTTCTCTTCAAAACACACCAAAGCATTAAAATATAGATTTGGACGTTGTTTATCCTGACGATAATTGGCTTTGAAGCATTCAGGTCCTAAACACAACTTGTCTTGCTGTCATAATGTCTTCCTTATATGCCCATATGAGATTGTCTCAGACCTTAATAAACAACTGACAATTATTTTCATTGTTAATTAATTAAATATTAGTTAGTCAACACAAGAGAAATGATCAAAAGTTCTTTAGCCCGCAGTGGCTCTTCCAATAGCTTGTTTTGTACTGTAATTTATTACTGTATTGTCTGTGCAACAATCCTCATAATCAAGACACTGCAACCAGATGATTACATATGTTTGCTTAAAGGATGACTGAAGAAATAAATCGATCATCAAAATAGTTTCCAATATTCTTTCTTTCGATGAACCCTGAACCTGATGGAAGGAAATTCAACTCACCTAAGCTGGCTGAACACTCCAAGACACACACCTAAAAATCGATGTCGTAGGGGCTTGCCAGATTTGATATTTAAAGGAGAGCGTCTGTCCAACAAATAGATCACCCTGCTGCCTGTTCTTTATTTATTCTGCCGATTTCCCTTTACTTCTCACATTCTCTGTTGGGATATATTAACTTCAGCAACCCCTCCACCCTGTCTCTTTGGGAAAGGGAATTGGAGAGCAATCGCTTATTCCTTCTTATAAATTTTCACTATCTCTGCATCCTCCACCTTAGTTGCATGGTCTGATCTCACCAGTAACCACCTTTGGCCCACTAAAACCCTGTGATCCTGTGTGTGTTGCCAATCAATAATTAATCACATAAATCTTTATATTGCAAACATTTCTCAAAAAAAACAAAAAAAACATTGGCCATAAATTAATAATGTGGACCTTTTATTTATAAACACAGAGGCCAATAAATCAGAATGAGAAAGAATGAGAGGCATAGGCTAGATGAAAAGAGAATAGCTCTTAGACTAAATGGATGTCAGGGAGTGTCAGATGTGGTAGTCCTACTGCCTGTCTATTACAGCTCTCAAACATGTTTATTATCTTGACTTATAACTGCCATGAGAGGGGACATATCAGTATTCGGACCAAGATTCTTTAATTTTCTCTCTAATACAGTGGATTTTGTGATACTACAACTCAAAACTCTTAATTCACATTGTCCCTCTATACTTGAATGCAATCAACACAGTTAATCGATGAATGAGTGCTTAATCATATGTAGTTTTACAGCATTCACAAAGTGTGTCAGCGAATAACAGCCAGCTTGTTTTTATTGGTAACATGAACCTTGACATGTTATCCAATAGTAATCTTGGCCGGCTTCCTGCTCCTTCACTGTGGATTGGTTAAGAAAGTACTTTCTAATCTGACATGGCCCCCATGTCTCACACCAGGAAACAATAGCTTGACAGGGGTCATGAGGTTGCTGTCTATGAAATGCCAGGAAGGGCATGTGATTGCATCGGCTTCTTTGATACCCTCATGGCCTGATCATTTAACCATTTCGTCATTTGCCCTCTGGGACGATATCATCCCTGCAATTATCCCAGGGTGTGTGGCCTCTGGCCTCCTGGCTTTACAGTGCTGCACATCTGGTTCATTTGTGTGACGAGAGCTTGTGTGTGTGTGTGTGTGTGTGTGTGTGTGTGTGTGTGTGTGTGTGTGTTTGCGTGCAAGTGAGAGAGGAAAAGAAAGGAAGAGTGAGTGAGGGAAGTAGCATTGACTGGCAGAGTTTCCTCCAAGTCACAGTTTAATTGGACAATTGTTCAGTTCAACCTCAGGCTCTCTGGGTTCACAAAGGCTTACAAAGCTATGCTAGCATGGACTATTGAGCAAGAAAAGGGTGGCAGAAATAACTTTTTTGGCTCTTACTGCCTTCTTTTTCCTACTCTTACATTCCGCCATGCAATATGACACACTGTTCACATCCAGTCTGATGAATCAGGGGTTAGCTAAAAGTTCAGTTGAAGAGATAATGGCAACAATTGTTGGAGAAGGTTGAAATTCAAGAACATGTGTGTTGTGTCCAATTGCTAAACAGAAATAATGTAACCTCCATAATTTGTTAGCCATGATGTTGTCTTGATCTGTAAGTTAGTGGCGAGGAATCCTGTGATATTCAGCATTATATATTCAGCCAGGCCGAGCCACAGACTTAACTAAAAAATAAAAAATTAAAGTGACATTTAGCCCGATTCACTGCTGGCGGGTGAGAGCACAACACAATCTCCCCCAGATTCATCAGAGGCAAATCTCCACTTGACCCAATGGAGGCTGTCCAGTCACAGCATTAGGGCTGCACAGAGCTTGGGCAGAGGCCTAGTTTCTCTTGGGACTGGGGGTGGGATGGGGTGGGTAAGGCACACACTCTGCTAGCCCAGCAGATGAGGAGTTATCAAGCATTTAACATCAGGTTTTGTGGCAGCCAGGGTTCATGGCGATCTTAGTACTGGCAACATCACCCTTAAAAGCCCTGCATCATTTGGTGATTCTGAATCAAAGCTTATCAAAAGTCATTAAATAATACCAACATTGGCCTCAGTGCCAACTCCTGAGGTGCCATATAAGTGCGCAACCAGCACACAACTGAAAACTGTTCTGCAATGACACTTAAAAACATGAAAGACAATTGAAAACGCGTACTAAAAAGGAGCCGAGTAGAAATTATGATGTAGAACTGTGAGACACAAAAGCGCTTTGGGCAGGCAAAGGAAGCTCCCAAAATAGACCCAGTGTGGTGCAGTGTATTACCTCACCCCCACTCACATCAGCAAATGTGTCCATCACAATCATGCATCCTAAGCCAAGCTGACATGCCCCACTCTGCCGAGCTAGTTGCACATACTGGAGTTTTCCCAGCCGGCTGCATGCAGGAGAGAGTCAGCATAACAGACGCAAAAACGAAGGCCTATGACATGACACTTTGAATTTTTTAAAGACCCCTATTACAGTGAACCATGTAGCTCTAAAAATACCCCTGCTAAGCCCTTTCCTTCATTCTGCTGAGCTAAATTAAGCCCTAGGCCCAGGAGGGGTGGTGGTGGGCAGAGATAAGACAAGTCAGCCATCAGCAATGGGGATGTCTCCTTGGGTGATGATGCTGACTGCAACTGTGATCCGCCAGCACTGCAACTTGGCCTAGTCATGGAAGAGCAGAGAGAGGCTTGCAGATTTCACAGGAGAGCTGAAGACAGATGTAGCCGGACATGATAGGGGTTGAAAAAAAATGAAAAAAGAAATGGAGGGGGGTTCATGGCCACAGCTGCAACCTCGCCAGAGGATTGGAGGCGCGCTTCTAATGAAGGGCTATAATCAAGTTGCTCATGCTAACTTCCCACACCCAGAGAGGCTGACTTGCCAAAATGCCTCTCTTATGACAGAGGGTTTAGCATGCTTGAGGAAGAAAACAATAAAGGGAGGAACAGTCAATGTAATCCACAAGAAAGGATGACGTATTTAACAACCAATCTGTTCTGCATTTCAGTCTATAACATATCCGTATTGTGTGCCGTAAACAAGTTAAGCCAGATGCCACTATAGTGCTGAAGACGCTATCAAAAAAAGAGATAAGCATGCCAGGTGAATAAAGGCTGGCAATGTGGCCCCAGACACAAGCATACATTTAAAAAGGCCATGTAAATGTCCTTTAATGTGCGCAATATTTTTCATGTGAAAACTTCAATTGGCGACAGCTGGATCCTCCCGCCTACTAAATATCTAAACCGTTTGGTTAGACAAAGACAATTTTCAACAGTGCATGGTGACGACTAAACAGCAGAAGTGGCACACTCACTAGGGAGGCATTTGTTGATGAGACATCTGTTGGGCCGTGGCTTCTTCCCCTTCGAGACATCTTTCAGTAGACCAAGGCCATGACTCAGGTCTGCACCAGCTGCTGGGCCATGACTAGATCCATTTCACATTTTTCCCTGTGACTCCTATCATGTTCGGTGGTGTAAGTCCACAGTTTCCATCAAATCCAGAAGAAGATGCAGGTGAAAGACTTTCTGATCATGACTGGGCCTTTTGGGCCTTCATGGACAACGACCGCTTGGGCTGTGTGATATGATCAAGATCTTATATGGGTCGTTTCATATCCAGACATACATTAATATTAGGGGTGGGAATCTCTTGGCACCTCACGATTCGATACAATTCCGATTCAGAGATCAACGATTCGATTCTAAATCGATTCTCGATGCATCTCGATGCAGCAAGTTTTTTATGTACATTTTTCATGCACGATTTTAAAAAAATTATAAATTAAATCTGAGTTTGCTTATCACTTCCTACTTTTTTCTCACTGTGTGACTACTTGGTACTTTCAAAGCAAAGTATTTGTAATGATCCATACTTAATTTACTTCCAATATATTTAATTAATAAAATGAATGAAAGAAATGTGGCAAGTCAACTGGAAGGTTACATTTGCTAGCAAACATCCAGCTTTGCAAAGAACCAAGAAGAAAAGAAAAGTGTTCCTGTAGCAGCATACATGTAGTACATTAACGGTCGATACAGGTGTTTGTATCACAGGTTGATCTGGACGTCTCACACTTTGCCACAGCTGACTGACCTCATGCTGAGTTCGGGCTGGATTTCAACATACTGTGCGGGCTGTTTGACAGTGTACAGTTTTCACATCGACTTGGATTCAGCTTACTAACGATGTATGCAGCTGGGAACGATGTGATTAAATAACCATTTGAACACACGCCGGAATGACAGAAATAACCAATAGTTAGTTACAGGTGTCGCAAGTTAACCTGGACGCTGCGCACTCAACGCCACAGCTAACAGCTATCAGCCAACAGCGGTCTCCACGCTGCTCTCGAGCCGCTCTGCGTGAACAAATGCCTCAGACGTTTCACCCATGAGTTGTTTGTGAGTACAGACATTCACAACACACCCCATGTTTTTTGTTGTGTGCACGCCGTCAACTGTCCGGGTGCTGCACTTCCGCGCTTCTGAGTTCCGCCTCTTGCGTTCCGTCAACATTACGTTGTCAATTAACATCGTCAAAAAAAACAAATGTCAAAAATCGATCGATTTTTGACATTTGTGAATCGATTCAGAATCATCCACGTCCGAATCGCAATTCATCTAAGAATCGATTATTTTTCCCACCCCTAATTAACATATAGCACATTTTCTTTAAATTCAGTGAATGGTTTATACAAAATGACCACTATATTTTATTACATTTCTGAATTATATACTTGAAAAGCACTGACTTATATTTGATTATTTTTCTCCTTTTATTTAGAACTGTTGTTCAATTTTTCAGTGAATCATATAAAAAAATATGAACTATTAATATATATAAATATGTAAATATAAAAAACTTTTTTCCTCTAGTTGCAAACAGAATAGTTCTAAAATGTAGTTTTCTGGTACTTGTCAGTCTCTTTATACCCAAACCATATCTATGCAAGAGAAGCAGCCCTTCTTTTAGGTACAAACTCCTTGTTCGTAATTACCCCATTCTGTTTCACGTTCACTTTCCTCAATGCTTGCTTGTGTTGCAAATTTCCTGCCTGCATCCATGATAAGGAAAGCAAAACGACATCCAAGTTACAAAATAAAATTGCTGTAAAGGGTGTAATTTGCAAAAATAACGATAGCACAAGAAGAAAATCTAAGATGTTTTTCATGCAATATATTTCGGCATATCACACAACCCTACCGACCACCTGATGGATTATTAAAACAATTCTGTTTGTCTTCTAAGAAGCACACACATTTATTTGAGAAGGTAGATGTCTTGTGTACAAAACACTGCATCGATGCCTACCATAGGAATGCTTAGGGATGCACCTGCTGTGAACATAGGCATGCGTAAGCATTCCTTATGAAGATATAATTAAATAAAGTGTTACTGCTACTTTAGATTAATCCTGTTACCAAATATCTGTTCTGGTTCTCTCTTCCTGGCTTCACAAGACCATGATCTTGCAGCAGTTCAGAGTTATGCTGTCTTTTGAAATCACCATTAAAAGCAGTACATGTTAACACATCTGCTAGTAGAGGAGACGTGGGGGTAGGGAGGGCATAATTCTCCTTGTCATCTGAGACAGCATTCCTATATTAGACATGCTAAACCAGATCACTGCAGAACATTAAGCCTGACAGCAGCGCTTTAATATTTGATGCGCTCTGCTACCGTGGCATAAACCACCAAACTGCTGTAGCACCGGCTAAACTGACAATTCTCTAATATATTTTTCAAAAGTCAGCCTTCCATCACACTGAAGAGGAAAAAAAGTTCATCGCTTTCAGCAGAGAGTTGTGAGAGATGCTGAGATGGATTAGTCAGCAGGGAGGAGAAATTTCCACAGGTTGCCCTAGATGCAAAACAAAACCTGCCAAGACTTTCTCATCTGGCATCACGGGTTTCAACTCCAGGAAAAACATAATAATTGCTGTCTCACAGATATGTACAGCCGATCTAGCACACAGCCAGTTAAATCATTACAGGGTTGGTGGCAAGCCATAAGAAATATGGGCCTACCGGTGGGCCTGCCTTGGTTCTTCGACAGCAAAACAGGTGAACTTGTTAACTCTGACATCCACATAACCCCAGAAAAGATGAGGGGGAGGAAGGAAGGGTCACACTCTCCAGTAAGACATCATTTAACAGGTCACAGAAGGACACAGGAGGTTGACCTAAAGCCTTGTTTTCCGGGCTAATTAAAATTAGGCCCAGGTTTTGTAAGGCCAAAAGCCTGCATGAGTGCCTTCTGGTTGTTCTTAAATTAGACAAGTCGGGATTCAACTGAGACTGACAGAGATTGCATTAGGCACTGCAGCACATTAGAAGAGCTGTGAAGCAGAAACTCCAACTGGCACATATAGGTCACACCAACAATTGTAACTACTGTAGCCCGTTTACAGAAAGGCAGTGATTGCTGTACAGATAAACTGCTGTACCATTTAACAACGACTTGCACCTGCAGGAACAGGAAATGCCTCTTATTAAGGAGTAGGAATTGAGGTGTTATTGAGTCTATTTCCTTCTTGAAAAGTTAAAGTGAAAATGTACAGGCACCACAAGCACAAATACTCTCACCAGGATCGGAGGTTAGGCACAGCAACAGAAAAACAGATTTACTGCACACCAAGTCTCAATGTCTTCCTCAAACACTCTGCAGTCTACTGACTACTTCCCACCATGTGGATTTCAGTCTGGTCACTACAGACGGATGTCCTTCCCACTGTTCTCTACTATGCAGCTTTCCCTTCTTATTATGCAATTTGAAATATGTTCATTGATTTACTGCCTCCATGAGCAAATCAACTGATCACTGATCAGATTAAATTAATCTGGCAAAAAATGTTGCCGTCATAAACGCTGGTGTAAACGTAATGTAACTACTGACTAAAAGGTTTCCTGAAAGTTTGGGGGGTGAAAACTATGATAAGAGAGGCAGCCACCTCACGTTTTGCTTCATATTTTAAACTTCACTCAAACACAGATAATCAAACTCTTCACAGAGTAGGGCATGAATTAAGACACCAGACAGGGGGGTTAAGTCTCCCCTCACCATTGCAACTTGATCATGCCCTCCAGAGAGGATAAATCCAAAGACTATGTTTTAGTTTGGACAAGTTTTATCCAGAATGGTGCTTGCACAGACACAGTTTGGTGCTACTAAACACAAATGAAAACATGCCAACTTTCTGTCACCTCTGGCTCTCTCTGCTCTGTGATTGCTCATTTTGATCACGAAAAAAATAACTATTACACAATAAAGATTTCATCTCTAACTTGGTTTTACAAACCAGGTCTTAACAAATACAACACAGCAGAGCAGAAACACTGCTCTGCTGTGTTATACTTGTTTGACAACTGAAACACAAAAATAATGTCACAAAAAACAATTACATTGTGAGAGTGCAAAGGACTATTCTTGACCTTGGAATCATCCTGTCGGACAAAATAAACAGATCCACTTTGTAGCTTTTTCTAAACTTTAACCACATCTCAGAACATCATCATCATAAGAAACTGAAATACACTCGTTCAAAATATATAACAGTGACTTAAGAGTTATTGTGGTATTCACTATTTTTCTTATATTTTTGACATTCAATAGGGTAAAAATTAAAATTGGATTACACATAAAAAGAGAAGGGAAGACATGCAGCAAAGCCAAAACCCTCTTTTTACTCTTTGGTAACAATCTTGCAGGGCTCTACAGTGCAAGCATTCCACTCGCATTTGCCCCTAAAAAAAATGTATGTGCGAACCGAGAAAATAATTTTGGCGCACAGTGTGCGGGCAAAGGTCACAAGTTACCGTCACAACCTTCTTTGACTGCGATCCTTCAAAAACTACAATCCTCTAGTCACAATGCACAAATCACAGTAGTTTTCTGTAATGACGCAACCAGTGTCACGCGAGAGGTAACAGGTCAACAGACTGTGGGGAAGTTAGTTTTAGGTCAGATATCCGGCGGATATTCACTTGGGTCCAGCTGTGACATTACTGAGGTTCGCCCAGTGTTAGCAGCAGGAGGACGGTTAGCTCACGTCCCAGAGCCTCGCGCTGAATCGCTGGAAACTGGTTTAGGGACCTACGCCGACAAGACCCAGTTGCTATGGATGCTCCTAGCATCACAAGCTGACAGAGGAGCAACCGGAGGCTTTGTTACCTAGGACGGAGGCGCGGCTGTCCAGCAGGGCTAACAGTTGGGCTGGAGGCAAATCCGCGGAGAACACCGCTTCCCTCCATCCTACTTTCCAACGTCCGAAATTTACATGCTGTTGTTTTTTTACCCTGCACTATCCTTAGCCATTTAAACAAGATTTCGTCCCCATTGCACTGTAAAGTGTAATTCAAATGACAATAAAAGAAAGTCTAAGTCATTAAATTACTTGGAATAAATACATTAATACAAATTAAGTGCAGTTTTTTTCAATATCGTCCATGTCATGGAAGATGTCATGTGACCCAGTGACTCCAAACTAGCATTAAATCGTGTTCCTAAGAGGGCCAAATAAGACACACCTCTTTTTATTGTATTTTAGTGCTTCCTCTATTTTATAGAGGTGGGTGCAATTCATCAATGTGGCGATGCATCGCGATGCGTCACGTGACAATTTGGCATCGATTAATTAAAGTCGATGCTTTGCCGCAAGACCGGAACAAAAAACACATAACCGGAACCTTAGCGCGCGCGCCACCCGGACTGTTTAGTGAGTGGGACCACAACAAACGGAGAAGTAACGTTAGTTAGCCACCGGGGTTCACTGCAACCGTGTGGAAGCACTTCGGATTTTATGAGAGAGCAAACAAGACGACTGACAAGACCTACGCAATTTGCTGTTTTCAGTGTTTTCTGCCAATAGAGGGAGCTCTCGTGCAAGTGGAGCTTTCCCTGCTCAAAGTTAAGTAGGTCAAAGTGCAAATGATTACATAGTCATAAAATAAAATATTTTGTGTATTTAAAAAATACAAGTCAAATGTTCAAAAAACCTTGTTATTTACTTAATGAGTGTAGTTTTAGAGGAACTGAGTTGATAGGCTATTTATTTACAAATGTAGCCATAGATAAAGACAAAATCAATCTTGTATGGAAAAAAGCATTAAAAATCGCAATAATCGAAGAATCGTGGCATCAATAATCGAATCGACAATTGTTATAATCAAAGAATCGAAGCTCCCATAATTGAAATCGAATCGAATCGTGAGGTACCCTTTTTGGAACACCCCTACTATTTCATATGAATATTAATATACACTTGGACAAGTGACATCCTTTGTGTTTAGTACACATTGGATCCAAAATGAAATGAAGAAAAAAGAAATCACTGTAAATTTAAGAAATGTTTTTGTGTTGTCTGAAATGGAAAAGAAATAAAATCAAACACTGTAAATCATTTTGTTTGTGCTCCCAATTTAAGTGTGAAGGGTTCGATAAATCAATAAATAAATAATTTGTGCTCCCCGTATATGTCTTTGTGCTCCCAGATATTTTACTTTAGGAGCACATGTGCTCGTTGGGAAAAATGTCAGCGTAGAGCCCTGCTTTGTGTATGAAACTTCTACAAATTGAGTGAAATCTGACCTTTAAAATGCCTGATTGGCTATAGTGACATAATCGACGAAAAGCCTTTTGCAAATATGAAGACATTTTGATACGACTACATTTTCTAGTAGCTTGTTGTCACCACTGCCTTAAAAAAATATTTGCTCCAACAATGTGACTTAAACCTAATCTTGAACCCATTTTAAACAAGTCCCGGGTGCAATGGGTGCCTGCTTTAGCGTGAACATAGCCTCAGTGAGGGTGGGAGCCAGGCCTCATGTCTGGCTCCCACCCCCACTCCACCCCCACGTCTCTGACAGCCACATCAGCCAATTGTCAAGAGCAGCTGATGTGTCCTTTTCCCAGAGCATCCATCAGCATGCACACAAACACACACACACACTGGTACTCAAAGGGATTTGTGCAAATTCACGAGAAGACCCCTGGCTAACGTCTCAATAATCTCTCACACGGCTCTATAAAAAGACATGACTGTTAGCACTATGCTTATGACTGCCTCTGCCCAGCTAAAGGTTGTTACGTTACATTTAGCAACCTGAAACATCATTGGTTAAACCAACACCAAATGAAAGCAAAGGGGGACATAATAACTCAATCATCTTCTGATTAGGTTTCACAACCTGTTCTTTTAAAAACCAGATGCGACTAACCTCACTTGGTTCCAGCTGCACAATAAATGAACATTCAGCATGTCATAACCTGAATATTATTTTACATGTAGCAGTGCGGTGGCATGAAATTGGAAAGTAATTATACTACGCACATTTGCATATTGCAGTATCAAAGTGTACTTTGTTAGTGTTGTTGAAAATATATAGACTTCAAATCTTTAATCAAGTTTGTCAGGACATAAGATTTTGCAAAATGATCATGTTGTGTTTGTTCAACCCGAAAAGTGCCCCCTCTGTATTCATTGATTTAAAAAGGTGCACTGTGTAGTTCTGGGGAAGAGATTTTAATCAGAGGAGAAAGATCTTCATTTACTCATCATATTGTTGCAACCCTAAATAAGAGTGAAACGTTTACACGAAAATGACAAAATCCTGATTCAAAACCTGAACTGCCCTAGATAGATACTACCACTTATAAGGAAGTGTGTCGCTTTCTGTTCCCTCTCTCGGTTGCATGGTCAATAGGTTGCATATGATGCGGCCAGATATAGGCTGTGCGAACAACAGAGAGGACTGTGCCCTTTGAACAAAATCATGTCAGCTGCAGCCCTGAAACACTTGACTGGAGACATAATGACAAAAAAGATTATAAAGATGAGCACAAATCCTTATAAGATCATAATCTCTTTACGTGACATCAGTTTGACACTACTTACTCAGGAGGCGAGTAAACTCTTCACTGCAAAACACTGAATTCCCCCCCCCCCCCCAAAAAAAGAAATCCACACATCAACTCTTTGCACCTCTTGAGCGGAAACAAATGTATGAGATCGACTAAGATACCATGCAGGTGCACTGTCATGACGAAAGGACTGAATGCATTCTCAACATGCATCTTCAGAAGTGACACAGTTTCAGCAGTGAAACACGAGCCTGCTGCCTCTCACTCATGCGCTCTTCACACAAGAGATGACATCATGTTGGGTCAGCTTGGGTTTTTGGTGCTCAGCTTGCTATCTGCCATTTCGAGAGCGTCACGTTAGCCTACATTTACTTTTGACGCTGAATATTTTACCGAGCGCTGTGCTGCGTTCAGGTGACGAGCTCGATTGTAGGGCTTACGCCAGGACGAAAAAAAAAACCACTTATGAAGATGAATACCGCGCAGTGACTGCCCTTTGGATTAAATATATGCACGCCAGTATTACTATATAATCGTGCATGGAAAAGTGTCATGGATGCAGGCGATGCTCGACTGGTTGACGAGTGCAGACAGACGTAGTAAGATGTAGTAAAAATGTGGTTCGGGTCGTGTGTTGTGGACGGTGAAAGCCATTGTGACCGTGCGTTGATAGTAAAAATCTCACTCACAACAATGTAGGGTGCAATGGAAGGTACCACAGGCATTTTTGGATGTGACAAGACTCACGCAGACTGGCCCACATTGCGTGACAATGCTTGAAAAAAAACAACAACCCTAGCACAAGTTTACACATCGCCCATACGCCGAGTCGTCTTTACAACCTACCCCCCCTCTTCCGACTGCACTCTTCATTACGACCTGTCATCCGCTTCGGTCTCCATACTCACCCCCTGAGGGACAAACCAAACAGCGAAGTGTCTTCCCCCCCTCCACCCCACAGTCAGTCAGTCCACGACGTAAAGTCTCCGAATCCGAGCGTAGATGTGAAGCAGGTGCACAAACACATCGATCAACATAAGCAAGCACTCTCCTCTCAAGACCTTTCCAAAGCAAACCTACGCACTTAACCCCCCGGCGAGCAGATGCTGCTCCGTGCACTCACCTCGCCTGAGCGGAGTGGCGTTCAAGCAGACAAGCCCGAACAACGTCGGAACCAGGCGATGGTGGTCACTTACAACTTCGCCTGTGTCCACTTTTACTGCTTTATTTTTTCTTTTTCGTCGTTTAGCTACAGTAGCTCCTCCGCCGAGAGACGAGAGGAAGTGTCATTTCGGTTCGCTAGCAGAGGTTGTTCGCCGTTAAAACGGGGGACAAACAAACAAACAAACAGCGGTGGCGACACAACAACAGAGCGGAAAAAGACGCTCACCTTCAGTAAAAGTCGTCGTTGTTGAAAAGCGTGCTCACTTCAGTAGGGTTTAGTCCGACTCTGGAGATGACGGTGTGACTTTGCCGAAGTGCTGTCAGTTGGTGCGGACTTCCTGAATGACGGAGCAGCAGGAGCACAACCCCTCGCGCGTGTTTGACAGTTAGTTTGACAGACAGGCGGAAATAAAGTTGCCTCGCGCGGCGTAGTGTGTGCAGCAGAAGAAGAAGGCGCGCTCCCCAGGTGTAGTTTCTCCAGCATTAACACCCGCGAGCGATCGTTTGTTATTTTTTTATTTTTTATTTTTGTGCAAGTATCTCATGCGTAATTGGTTGTATCCACATCAAATGCGAAAATGCTCCGCCATGAAGTATCTCTCTGATCGGTGCCGCTTAAAATAACAATTGCCAACGCGAAAATAAACGACCAACAACGCTGCACCTTATTTCCTTCGCAAATCATTAAAGATGCATGGACGAGTCATCCCGATTCTGTTGCAACTTCAGTGTCGGCGAAGCCGCTTCGTCTCCACAATGTTTTAAGCGCAATGCTGCCACCTGCTGTCGCAACGTTTGAACTTCAACCGTACCAATCACGAGGCAATATACTTATACTTTATATACTTTTTTTTTTAACTTTCATGTTTGCATCATTTTGGCTGTATGAATGCATGCTGCAGGCATTTTGGCAAAGACTTTTACTCAAGCACTATTCATGTGAGTGACTTACCCATACCAAAGTACCGATTAGTACCAAGGCTGATAAATTCCACCCACAGTATACAGTACCTTATACACATGCATGTGAATATATGTACAATTTTCCATTTTACTTCTTACTTACTTACATTTATTGCAAAATTATTACGTTTGATACTTAGGTACATTTGATATTAGATACTATAAGACTTTTATTCAAGCATTATTCATATGTGTGACTTACTCAGACCAAAGTACCAATTTACCACAAAGTAGCTTCTGGGTGCTTTTTCCATCACTGAGGAAAAAACATTTACCTGGAATTATAGGCAAAAGTGAGTCATTTAAAAAAAACACACACACACACTTGTGGAGCGTTATTAGATTGGGGAACCACCCTTTTATTTATATATTTACTTTTCTGACATTACAGAACATGTATCCACGGTATAGAAGCAAATAATAGCATGGATGATTTGCATCTAAATGGATACCTTATTGTGAAATTTAAACACACCTGAATGCATCATTTTGAAATTCAAATAACACTAAATCAGATCAATATTCAAATTGCTCAAATTCTGATTTAAAAAGCCACATGTCTAAAAAATTGGGTTGTTCAAATTGGATCGATGAAATTTGGAGACCAAATTCAAGATAAAATATTCAAACTCAGCCTGGGAAAAGAAACAGAGCCTGAAAGAAATCAATAAAACCTGTTTGAATATTTTATCTGCATGTCTGCTGACAGGGCAAATCCTGGAAGAGCACATACAGACTGACCTACATCTACAAGTGGCTGCTATTGAAAACATATTGTTCAGAGTTCGGGCTGTAACTAATGATTATTTTCATTATCAGTTACTTTCTAGATTTAACAATTACAACAAATATTTGGTCTATAAAATTAGTGAAA
The DNA here is from genome assembly GCF_900880675.1 of Sparus aurata. Taxonomy (NCBI): domain Eukaryota; kingdom Metazoa; phylum Chordata; class Actinopteri; order Spariformes; family Sparidae; genus Sparus; species Sparus aurata. Next base: position 21,257,820 of record NC_044191.1, on the reverse strand, counting down.
AATGTTTGTTAAAAACGTCCCACACCCCAAGAATGAGCCTGCAAATATCTCCTTTTGTCTAATCCTTGGTCCAACATATGTTGACAGTTGGACTATTTGTAAGAATGCTCACAAAGCTGAGACCCATCCATTGAAAACTGGATTATTATCACAACAAAGACCCCTGATGGGACTTTAACTCACAATCCCTGTTTTAGGATTCCAAAGCCTACTCCATTATGCTAGTGGGGCTTTTATGAGAAAAAATGTGATAACCATTTAATTGATTACCAGAGTATTGATAAACTGACAAATTGATAGACTAATTGTTCAGGTGGCCACAAAAGCCCTTGTGATCACACAAGGTCAGCAGCAGGAGGCTTTCGAGGTGGGGTCCAAATCTCCTGGATACCTTTTAAGTGGAGAGTTCAACAGCAGACTTCAGTTTTATGGTCGCTATCTGGAATTGTATAGAATGGTTTACTCAAGGACCAAAATAGCTGTCTATTCTAGTCTATTTAAATTCAAAAGCCCATTATCACCGTTTGATATGTTCTTATCATTTATTTTTCAGGTTCCCAGGGCTCCCTACAGTAATGATACTAAGTGGGCGAGTAAACGTCACAGCAGGGATCTTAGAATTGCAGAGGAACTCTAATATATAATATCATGTGATTTTGCATTATTAAACGGTGTACCTCAGTGTTGTCTATGGCAGCATGATGATGAGACTTGCAATGAGCTTTTGTGCCTGCATACTAAGCGTAAGGCTCAGAGGAATGTAGCAAACAGGGCCACAGCTACGAATGGGGACGCAGAGTTTGTGTCTTCCATATTGTTGCTGGTAACGAGAGAAAAAATCACCATGACAAAATGGGTTGACAGACACACCATTATGGCTGATGACCATATGGCTGATTCTGGATTTTAAAACACAACTTTGTCTGTTTGTGAGTAAATTGATGACAGGATAATCATGGGCCAATTCATGTGATAAAAAAACCCCCAAAACTTTAGTGTTACGTTCCTGACAATATTGTAAAGGCTTTAAGACAGCATTTTTACAACAATATTGGGATATAACATAATTAATAACAGAAATATAGTTGAAGTTGCTGTGGCTGAATCTTTTAATACCTAGCAATTAAAAATAGCTCACATATGATGGGGTTGATTATTAGATAAGCATGTTACATCAGGGAAAGGGGGCAGGAACAGAGCTTAAGCGCCGGTGACTACATTGAAAAAATAAGTGATCAGCCACTGACACCTCGCAGATCTTCTAAGTGTTGAAAAACTAAATGCATAGCGAGCCAACTATAGTAGAATCATGGAGCCAAAACAAAGAGACCCCATGGCACTTGGCGTCCGGAAATATGCCTGTTTAAATGTGTTACCTTAGATTTGAATATGAGCATAGAAAACACGCTGATTGTTAACTGGTATCCATCATCTTACATTCCGTGATTTAAATCGTAGGCAAAATCACATTAAAAGTGTTTAATCACATTAAAACTTACTAATTCAATCAGTGCATACAGGCATATGGTCAGGCAGCTTGATGCTCCGGGGTCCTGCCAGTTGTAGGCGCTGTTCCAAGCAAGCTGCAAAACACAAATCGATTGTTTATTTTGTGTTTGTTTACATTTAGCAAGCGAACAAATGGCTTCGACTTTGCTATCACCTATGGTAGACTATTACAATGATGAAGAAGAACTTGACAGCGTGGATGAAGACGATGATCGGAGTTTTAGGGGAAGAGACTCAGAAGAAGGTACCGTTAAACGTATTGACCAAAAGCTCCGGCTGGGTCTACTTGTTGGAAAAGAGACGGAAACGCGCGATTATTGCATAAATTCAGACATTTTTTGTTTGCAGTGCTTAAAGTGTTTTGCAGATTTTGCTCTATTGGGAAGGGGTTTCTCGCATAGTGCGTTGTTCACTTTGTAGCGCTTCCCATGCAAAATTGTAACAGCTTGTTTCCAATTCTGGATGAGCAGTCCAATGCGAGCTTCAGCCACACGTAGTTAGCTTGCTAGCAAGACAGGAGGTTAGCTACCCGACTACCGCCCGCCAAGTTTTTGTCCAGTCAGGAAACATTTCGGAAGCAGGTGATGAAAAACGACTAAATCGCTTACACTCGATGACGTTCCCCATGCAGATAGAAAATTGAGCCCACGGTTAATGATTGTTATATAAAATTCTCGCCTTGTTTACATGCCAACTAGCTAGCGTGCTGCTAGCCTTAACGTTACGCGTGAGGCATCGGTCAGTTATTACTACAGACATCGCCAGACTGGATTTACGTTATTGTGTAGTAAATCGTTTGCACCAAAACGTAACTGCCACTTGAATTAAGCCAATGTTATACGTGTTTCAGTCCGCCTGAGCTAACTTGGATTTAATGAGTGATGTTTCTTACGGGGTAACGTTACAAAGCGTAAATTAGCCAACTAGCTACGTAACGTTAGCTTCGAGCATTGACAGGTCGGCAGGCAGCCGAAACCCTGCGTGCTGTGTCCACTGCACTGCCCTTTTCACACTATTCAGTGAGACAGGACGGGTTGCCGTGTACGAGAAAGAAAGACAAGAGGAAAGGCGAGGCGATGACAGCACTACAAGGTTCGCTAGTTTTCTGACACCGGCTTCCACGCGACGAGCTGGACTTATTTTTCTCCTCCTCGGGATATGTTGACGCTTCTGTTATACCCAACTACGCGAGCGAGAGTCGGGTTACTCTTTAAACAGAAGACTAGCTAACTTAAGCTAGCACATTAATGCTAACCGAAAATGAAAGCTGCTGTGTCAGCTCAACATGACCGGGCCTTACCCTTCTCTGGTGTCTGGTTCTGAAGGTAACGCCGACTGACCTGGGTCAGCTGGTGCTTATAAACTTGGCTTCCAAGTTTGCCACATCGCGCTAGCCTAAACATGTTAGCTTGTCTTGAGAGAGTTGTTAGCCCGGGACCGTTTCTGATTAATCCTACCATGCGGCAAATGCTTGACACTCAAAGTAATAGCTATATTTCTGTCGGTCATTACATAACTGTTTCTGGGTAAAATTTACAAGACTTAGCTTTATCTAGCCGAACTTTTTTTCTGATGTCGATCCGGAGATATAGAGTGTGATCTGGCAGACTTGGATTTCCTCTGTTTCCTAATCTAACCACCCAGAGGGCATTCCCAAGCCGGGTGTTCACCATTACCTTACCAGTGCCACGCACGTCATCTGATCTCCACGGATCACTACTGACTGTCTGTCTTTCCGTCTGACGTTGGACGAACGAGAACCAAACTTAATTGCATCACGTTTTCGTTTGCAAAGCTAAAGGAACAATTGCATGAATATCTCCTGGTACAGGATGCTGAACTGATCACATGTAGAGTATATTGCATTTTTTTTAAACTGCAATCTGAGTCTGTTTCTCCTTCTGTTATGCCAGACACGGAAGATGCCAGTGAAACAGACCTTGCCAAGCACGACGAGGATGACTATGTTGAAATCAAAGAGCAGTAAGTGCTTTGCCAACAACAGCTCAGCTGTTTTGACCTTAATAAGAATCATTTGAAGGTGAACGTTTGTTTGTTTGCCCCTGTTGCTTTACACAGAGAATGGAAATGTGAAATTATCTCTGGTTTATTTCATTGCAGAATGTACCAAGACAAGCTGGCCTCCCTGAAAAGACAGTTGCAGCAACTACAAGAAGGTAATCAGTGTGTTTTTCCTCTGACTTTGGTGTGTAAGTTTCCAAATGTAAACGTCTTTTACTGTTGCTCTTTATCTTGTGGGCTGTGATTTGTGTGTGCGTGGGGATACAGGCATACAGGCATGACCAGATCCTGACTGGTTACTCATGGTGGTTAGGGATTACATCATTCATTACATGAATGCAGCTTCAGGGAAAGTTTGAAAGTTCACCAACTGTCTCTGGCTGTAAAGAAGAACCAGATGAGAAACTGATGATAACTGCTGACTAACAGTCTTCTGCCATAAACAGCTCATTGTGAATCCTGAAGCCTGTCTTCTGAACTGATAAAAAACTATTTCTGAAGAGCTGGCTGGACTGTAGCACAATCAGCTCTCTTACAAGCGAGTATACATGTTGTGTAGGGGCACGCTGTGAGCTCTTTGGAGATCAGGATGCAGGTGCAATATCAGTGTCATCTAGACTAGACTGTTAGTTGGTGATAAGCAGCATATCAAGGAAATATTTATGCATTTTAATTAACAGTTTCTGTAAGTGCTCTCACCTAACAGAAATTGCATAGATTTTCACTTTTTAGTATTACACTTCCTCTTTGCAGGTACGCTGCAGGAGTATCAGAAGAGGATGAAGAAGCTGGACCAGCAGTACAAAGAGAGACTCCGAAATGCAGGCAAGTTGAGCGATATTGAGAGACAGCACACTGTACTTTTCTTCTAATGCATCCAGAGATTTATTAAAATGTTGTAGTGCTTCCAGCTTTAGTTGATTTGTTTGACCAAGGGGACAACATTGGCAATAAAACACTGCTGCAAAACAACTGCTCAGACGTGAGAACTATGAAAGGGAAACTTGCCCAGTGTCGCCCATGACAATGTTATATTCAAAGCCTTAAAGTAATCCTTGATGTTGACATTTGGTTACTAGCAGGTTCATAATTTAATCACAGCAACTGCAGCCATGCTCATATGCGCATATATCCCATTTCTCATTATGTTTTTAAGTGGTTTAAATTTCAGAAACTATAAATTTATGGCCAAGATTTTGAGTATTGTTAGACAAATTAACCCCAGATTTTGTCCTGAACAATTTTAGATTGTCTGATTTCCCATATTTCTGCCGCCAAAATGTTTATTATGAATTGTAATGAACTTGTGTCAGTATTTTACATGTTGTGGTTGATTGTAGTCCTGACCACTAATCTTGGGGGATGAAACTATCTTGTTTGAATAAAACCTTAGTGGAATCGAGGCTTGATCTACATGACCAGTTGTGTTTTTCTTTCCCCTCTACAGATCTTTTTCTCCAGCTTGAGGTGAGTATTATTCATCTGCGTTGGCGGCTGATGTAATTTATGTTAAATTGAACCAGAATGCATTCCTGCATTTTCCATCATTTCTGTCTCTCAAACTTTCTGCAGACAGAGCAGGTGGAGAGGAACTATATAAAGGAGAAGAAGGCAGCGGTGAAGGAGTTCGATGATAAAAAAGTTGAACTGAAGGAAAACCTAATTGCAGAACTGGAAGAGAAGAAGAAGATGATCGAGAACGAAAAATTAACAATGGAGCTGACAGGCGGTAAGGCAGCCAGAACGGAGTATTAATCAGGGACTTGGACAGCATAAGAGACAGAAATGGGGTAAAACAAAGAAGATACATGTGGGTGGAAGTGAGTTTTTCTCTCTGCAAACCTCAATATTAAGTTGTCTGATTAGAGTAGCACTTTCAGGTACAGTCATTTAAAAGTTTAAAACTTGGATATTTGGGATATTTCTATTTTTATTTTAAGTTAATTACAAAATTGGGAATTTTGGTAAGGTTTTACAGTGTTTGGATGATACTGTTGAATCTTAGTTTTGTCATTATTTCTTTCAAACATAGACTCAATGGAAGTAAAACCTATCATGACTCGGAAGCTGAGGAGGCGGCCCAATGATCCAGTCCCGATACCGGACAAACGGAGAAAGCCTGCACCAGATATCCTTCACATAAACGTACATTGGTTGTATTTGTACTTTCTCAGAGAGAAGGTCAGGAGTTTTGTGTAAAAATGCCTCCTTAACTCTTCAAACCTCAGCTAAATTATTTGTTAACAGATGAACAGATAATGGAGGACCTAAGAACACTTAATAAGGTAAGTGGTTTTGAATTTCGGAATCTTATGTATGTAACTGCTTGTCTTATTATTTCTTTTAAACATTTCACACCTTCTCTTTTACAGCTTAAGTCTCCAAAACGACCAGGTACGTCAATGCTCACCTTTTTTCATTTACATTCCACTTGTCATGTACAATTAACTTCTTAGGAAAAAAAAATCTTTTTGCTGTGTTAAGTAAATCAGCACCACTCTCATGTCTGTACACTGAATATTAAACTACAGCCAGCAGCTGGCTAGCTTAGCTTAGCTTGGCACTGGAAACAGGTGGAAGAAGCTAGCCAGGCTGAGTCCAGAGATGATGAACTCTGGACTATTTTGTGGCTTTAGCAGTAACTTCCTGAAGTCATGTCATCACAGTGAGGTTGCCAGAAACCAGCAGAGTCTTGAGGAAGTCTCCCAGCCAAGAAATAGTCCACAACAGTATTTGCGTGCTGTTATTGTGCAAATGAAACAATTAGTTAATTAGTGAGCTGGAAGGCAGATTGTGTTACCCGTTTCCAGTCTAAATGCTAAGCTATGCTAACCAGCTGCTGGTTGTAACCTTATAATGAACAGACAGACAGATACGTGTTTTTTTCATCTCCTTATCTCCCCCACCTTTCATCAAGAAAGCCGATTCCCAAAATATCCTCCAACTACTGCTTAAAAGATGACACCATTAGTAAAGAAGATTTGCACAATAATACTAATCAGTTGTTTCAACCTTTTCAGTGTCTCCATCGTCTCCAGAGCACGTCCCCTCTGCTCCCATGGAGAGCCCCTCCCAGCGTTACGAGGCCCGCATCGAGGAAGGGAAACTATACTATGACAAAAGATGGTGAATTTGAACTCATACTGAAAACGGGCATCTCACATAGTTTGACAACAGCTTGCGTCACCACTAGATGGCCACATTGCCATGGTCTGGATGGATGTGTTGTGCGGTTGGTCTTCAAAAGACATTTTATAGCCACTATGGTGTCAGCCCTTTTTTTTATCAACAAAAAGAGATATTTCTTAGAAGCCGGTGAATAAGTGCTAGTGCTTGAAAGCAGCATAAAGAAAAATACATATTCAAAGAAGGTGACTGTACTGGAACATGTGCTGCATTCGGCTGTGATGCAGAGATAAAGAGAATGAAAATCCTTGGCCAGACACGGCTCTGATGACATTCTTTTTGAGGGCATAGCTTTACATCAGACATGCGTCAGAACATAAGGTCATTTGCCGAGTAAAAATAAGATTATTCTGTCTTATTAGTGGGTGATACGGACAGAGGGAGAGGAGAGGAAAAAGCTTTGAACTGTGTGGACTTTTCTTTCAAGGCAAATTCTCATTTATTCATTGCCAAAGAAGACGCCAAAACCATAAAGCCTTTTCACAGAAGCTGCAGGGAGACACATGCGTCATTATTCTTCTGTGGGCCCTTAATGATCAAGTGCTTTGGCTGTCAGTCTCTTCCCCTGGGTTGGTTCTGTCCTCTGACAGTTTGGAGCCATTAAAAAAGAATAACAGACTTTTTGTTTTGACTTTCCAGTCCAATTATCTATTTAGTGCCATCTCAGGAGGAATGCGGTTAATTCAGCGGGGTAAAATTATGTATGATGAACGCCTCTCCTGTCTGCACTTAGCCTCTTTCCTCACCGTGAATGACGAATTAATGCTGTTGTTTTGTTGTGCTTTTTATGCTGACAGGTACCACAAGAGCCAGGCCATCTACCTGGAGTCAAAGGACAACACAAAGATTAGCTGTGTCATCAGCTCAGTGGGGACCAATGAGGTAAGCTTTAGTACTCATCCAGCTCCTGATGCATTTAGAAAAACGGCAAAGATGAGGCTGGTGATATTCTATGTTTGCCTTCGTTGTCAACAAATGCCATGAAAAGACCAGTGAATTCATCCTGCGCCAAAGTGTGTCTGTGCAACTAAAGCTTGATGGATTTTAGTCCTCTGTGCCATAGCACTCTAGTGTTCTCCAAAAACCCATTAAAAACACATCAGTGAGCCACACTGTTGCACTGTTCCATCATCACCATGAACGCACAAACAAACACTGTGCATTATTTTGACTCAATACCACACACACCGCCATGCTCGTCAAAATTCCATGTGTTTGTCCGCAAATGTGAAATGAGGCCTTGTTTAAAAACGGCTACAATGCATAATACTATATGCAGGGAATATGCTAGTTGAGTCAAAATGTTGCGTGTAGTTTGCAGTAAGCCAAATATACCCGGACGTCGTACTGATTTGCATAACATGCAGGGTTCGTAAATCCTTGAAAGTGCTTGAATTTCAATTATGTGTTTTCAAGGTCTGAAATGTGCTTGGATTTTAGTTTAAGTGCTTGAAAGTGCTTGACATTATAACTCTGTGTCTTGGCAAAATTGGGATCAGACTGGATAGTTTGCTTAGTACAAGGAGAAATAAAATCAGTGTGTGTGTGTATCATCACACATGCAGGCTGGCAATAGAGAAGGATGGCTGAGGAGAAGGTGAATTTGATGCAATTTGGACAGATGACATATTAATAAACTTTGATGAATAAGCAAACAGCTTATAAAAGTTTATGTCAAAAAAGAAAATTACAGGGTGCTCTCAGGTCTCTCTTTGTCTCGGTGCAAGTGTACCTGAAGAACGCCAAGTGGCTTCCCTTTTTTTGGATAAAACTTTGTGTTCTCCTTTAATTTCTAAAGTTTTTGCTATTATGAAACATCATTTTAGATGTTTACAGCATAATACAGTGTACATAATTGTGATAAAAAGTGAAAAAAAAAAATCATGAGTGTATATATATTCCTGTAGATATGTATTTTACCCCAGCGATAAGGTACTGAAAAATTTTTTAAATGACCCTTGAAGGTGCTTGGAAAGTGCTTGAATTGGACCTTGAAAAATGTGTACGAACCCTCAACATGTCCCGCAATGCAAATTGCTGGAAAGGCTTCAATAACCGCTGAGGCCAGCAACAAATGTCCTTTTTTTTCTTTTTTTTGTGCTAATGTTCATATGCTATTTCATCCCTGAATTCTCTGTTGGAATTGAGAAAGTCTATGGGCAGAGACACTACTGCACAAGCCCCTGAGGGGGTAGCTGGTCAGTCACACTCACAGACAGTTCACTGCGGCCAACAAGTTCATGCAGCCAACAAGCAGAAAGCTTTTTTACTGTTTGTATCAACGTCATTCAGTGATAATAAAAGATTTTGACATATTGTATTATATAGTTATTGCCAAGGGAGAAATGTTCACAATACGACCAAACCGGCGGCATTATTAACCCAAACAAAGAAAACTTGCCTCACCTGAAGTAGAGTAGTGTGACAAAACCCGGGTGAATCTGGTACCTTCTAGTTAGAGTCAAATCTCTCGGGCAAATGTTTATCTTTTTCTAGAGTTTGGCTAATGACAAGTGCTAATGCCACTCAAATCAACACAATAAGTCAGAGGATAAGGTCACTTGAAAAGGAAAGTTCATCTTCCCAGTGAACTTTCCAATACAAACAACAGAGTTCATTTCTTTAATAACTTTGTTTTTAAGTTGACAAATAGATGTGAATACAGTTTGGCACAAACTGGTTTGTAGTAGATAACGGTGGTGTGTAGTGACTTGTTTTGCAGCTTCTTTTTGTAATGCATAAGTTCTCAACACCTATATTCAAAGGGATTGTCTCTTTCTTTATTCTTCTCCAGATCTGGGTGAGGAAGACAAGCGACAGTACAAAGATGAGGATCTACCTGGGACAGCTGCAGAGGGGAGCGTTTGTCATCCGTCGACGTTCAGCTGCGTGAAACATGACCCCAGCGCTCCCATCCGTTCTATCATCCATCCATCCATCCATCCAACCACACCTTTAACTACTGTTTCCCTCGTTGGTGCATCTGAGTTCAGTTTGACACATGGCCTGTGATTCTTCTTCATCATATACACTGCCCCCAAACAGTTCTCCATGGCCAAGAATATCTTCTATCGTTTTCCACAGAAACTAAATGCAAGTACAGTAAAAGTTGTCATGTACACAACTGACTGTTCCCCACAATTATTTGTCACTATGTGGCATGTGCTTGAAAGCGGTTTAATGGTCATAAAGAAGCATACTTCATGTGCCGTGAACATAAATCTTTTCCACAGCATCCGGTCTTACTTACATTTTCCATTAAGTTATTTGTCATTTGAGTTTATCATCAGCCCGATGTGGACCCACAGATGCTGTCTTCTTCAAGCCTTTGAAACGGTCACTTTCTGGTGTAACAAAGCAAGCACTGAAAAACTGATGAGGAATTTGCTTCAGGTTTGGCTGAATACCATTAATCCCCTGACTGATGAAGTTCCAGTTCCCAGGTGTCACACCATGTAAAAAAAAAAAAAAAAAAAGAATATACCTTTTGCACTGTCATCAAGAAATGGAGGCTGTTTGCTCTGCTGATGGTTTGTCCTAATAACATGTTTAAAAGTCCTATGTATTAAACCTTTAATTTGATGTTTGGAAAAAAGATATTTTGAGGGGTTTTTTTTTTACTTTTTTTTTTCGGCTGTTATATGAGATGCTCTTCTTAAGTGAACAATATGGATTAGTTTGTCTGTATTTGCACGTGGAGCATTACGTTGACTGTTGATTTGTACTGTGTTGCATTTTATTAAAATGTTTTCTGCCTTTTATTATTTAATGAGAAGGTTTATTCATTGATCATTTCTGAAGGATACAACCAAGGGCATGAATCTAGATATTGTAATTGACATTTTATTGATAAGTCTCCCCCTGAATTTAACATCAGTTGTGTCCTAACAAGACTAGAAGTCTTAATTCCTGGTTCTGTTTGAGGTACTAATGTACAGTGAACCTTTGAGCTTCAATGTCAATGTCTGCATTCTTATATGCTGATGTTAAGCAGGTTATAATGTTTATCAAGTTTACCATCTTAGTTTAGTGTGTTGGCATGCAGACATTTCGTAATTATTACTGAACACAAGCCAGCTGAACCCGATTGGAAGTTTCATTAGTGTTTCGTCATGAGTATTGGAAAAATAGAAAATCTCACCAGACGATAACACTGGAGAAAAAGGTTAGAGGATTGCTGAAGTCACCGAGTCATCATTTGAATGCCTATCAAATGATCTGCCAATCTATATCCAGGTATTTCACTGAACAAGTGGAAAAGGAATGTGTTGGGATGTCTTTGATTCGGCCACTTGGGGGCAGCGGAGACAAGCTGGACAGAAGACGGATGCTCACTAAGTAGCTAGCATACAGCTGTGGGGCCGGGAACAACACTGAGCCGAAAGATGCTTGAAATCCTGCAGAGCTGAGGGGACACAGCAGAGGCAGGTGGCATTTCTCCGAGGGTTGTCACTAGGGGCCTATTCCTCACAGAAGTAGTTCTGTGATCCATAGTTAAAATGAAGGTTGATTAAAGCGGCCTTGTGTGAGCTAACATAAATAGATGAAAGTACATTTATAAATGTTTCATGACCCTCGACATCACAGACACGGACCCCTATGGTGCTCAAGCTCACTGTAGTGCTTCAATATGTTCGATAATATCTTAAAATCATCATTAACTTCAATAGTAGCTCAATAATATTTGACATAATATATTACATAATTTAATAGTTGGATTAAACCGGGCATGTGAATAGATGTGTATTTTTCCACTTCTTCTTTGTCAGTGTCCATGTCATCTGTAGGGCCTGGGGATATTTTTGCATGCACACCACATTGATTTGCCAGCTTCTCAATATAATCGACCTATCCAAGTCACCGCACAGATCCACTGCACAGGTGGTCGCAACCATCCCTCCACTTTCTAAACAGCTGGATTACTTGGCATTCTGTGCAGGCCCGCGCCGGCCGAGCAGCCTGCCTTTTCCCTCTTGTGTGTCCTATCGCTTTAACCGGATGGCATGTTTCACTTCGCCTGACTTAATGACACAGCCTGACAAGGAGGGCAATTACTGTTTTGCCATGCCGCACAAAATGCAAGGCTCATCTCAAAAGGCTTGTTGTCCAGAAGCCGTCAGGTGTGATTGCTCAGTCTCTTGCGAGGGCATGAAATGAGCTGATAGAGAATGTGATGCCCGTCTGCTCTCTTTATTGCATCCCATGTCTGGCTCTTGGTTAAGGCCAGAATAACATACACTGAGGCACTTAATGTGAAACGTGTTGGCATCAGGCTCATATCAAACCTCACAGTCAGTCCATTTAAACTGTTCTGGAGTCAGGAGCATAGACGGAGGGGTGGCTATGGGTACTAATTAGTGAAACGGGTGGATTATTGCACAGGCCTTCCAGGACTCCAGAACCAGAATGTTTCTTGTTGGAAAGTCAAACGACTACAAAGAAACATGAAACATGTAAGAGGCATAATTACAACAAAGAGATGGAAAAAAAAACAACACCTAAAAGAGGGATTCAAAACAGCCACAAAGAGACTCAAAACCACCTGGAACAGATTCAAAACAATCACAGACTAAAAACAACCACAGATAGACCAAAACAACTACAAATAGACTCAAAACAACAATAAACAGACCCAAAACAACCACAAAGAGTCCCAAAACAACTACAAATACACTAAAAAACAACTACAAACATACCCAAAACAACAACAAACAGACCCAAAACAACCACAAATAGTCCCAAAAAATCTACAAATACACCCAAAACAACTACAAATTGACTCAAAACAACTACACACAGACCCAATACAACCACAAACAGACCCAAAACAACCACAAATAGGGGGGAAATAGGGATAGGGAAGCAAAAAGGGCGTCTTTGAAGTCATTCTGTAGAGGCCAGAGGCCTGTACTGCGAAGGGGGCTCAACATAGCCAGGCTTTGTGCTCATGATGCAGCTCAACAAAGCCCCAAGTCCCCAAATAGAGTTAAACGGTACTGCGACGGTGGTTATCAACTTAATTTGTCAAGTCCGGTTCTCTGCTTTGTGCTCTGCGCGCGTACACATAATAGGGGGCGTTTGACGTCATATTATTCTACTTCCGTGCGAAAATGAATCGATCCCGGGCCACACATTTTACTCAAGATGAGCAGATTCTTATTATGCAGGACTATGAAGAATTCAAGGAAACCATCACGGTAAAAAGTAACACTGTCGCCGCCAACAGAGCGAGGGAGGGCTGCTGGCAGGAAAGTGCTGACCGTGTAAATGCGTAAGTTAACAATGATTAATATTATGATCAATATTATATTAAGCCCTTAGTGTTTTAATTTCTAAAAGCTCAACATTGTGCACCTTTTACATATTAACCCTCATCCATTTAAAAAATAAATACACTGAAGCAACAACTAGCCTATCTTTTCTCATTTTTGAATGATGTCTATTGTTTTCACATTTTACTGATCTCAGTTATAGAATGCGCGTGTGTGTTTTATTGAAAGCGAGGCTGAGTGTGCGTAGGCTCGGTGTTTTTTTTTTTTTAATTACTGTGTCGGGATGAACAAGCAAATGTAGCGACTGTCCCTGTACAATGACAATAAAGAGCTTCCTGACAGTGAAAATCGCTCAAGCCTGTAAGATTTGTGTTTGGGTGTACACTGCCCGACAACGGGTGAAACATTGATCAGTTCATCAGTTTATTCATGGCCACATCAAAGAAATAATTAACTTTACTCATTATCTGTGACAAATAAATACTAGGTTGGCCTAATTAATATTTCATATTGCATTTTATTAAGATGTGGAAGCAGCAGTCGGACATGGCAGCAAGTTAGAGCCAAATACAAAAACATCATTCAAAGTGTAGCCAAGCTGCCCCATCATTTTGTCAGTGTGTGTTCTTGCTCAGATTTTCTGCATCACCAACTGAATGTAAGTAGGTTCCCGTGGCAAAAAAGACGAAGGGCTACACAAACAGTTTGCCCGACAGTGAGCGCACAGCTTCTTCCAGTTGCATTCCTGACACTCGGCTCAATAAGTGAGCAAATGTACCGTATTCCCTCGGCTGAAAATCTATATCGCTCATAGAGAATTTCATCAGGAAATGCCTGCGGATCAGCGCGATCTCGAAGAAGCCGCTCACGTCGTAGTGCTGCCCGAATTATTCTTGCTCCCAGGTCCACCGGGTTCTCAATGAATGGTGACGCCATCTCCGAATGAGTTACACAGTGAAACAGCGGCGCTTTTGTAGCCGATTTTAAGCTGAAACTCTGAACATAACCTGGTCGGGACCAGGTTATGAGCCAAGCATAAGTTACCATGGTGATCTAGCCGGGTTAAAAGAGAGCCACCTTCGTAGTACAGGAAAGCCTGGCTTTAGACTCAACATACCTCGCTAACCCACTAAACTGGCTTCGCAGTACAGCCCTCTGTACTGCGAAGCCAGTTTAGTGGGTTAGCGAGGTATATTGAGTCTAAAGCCAGGCTTCCCTGTACTACAAAGGTGGCTCTCTTTTAACCCGGCTAGATCACCATGGTAACTTATGCTTAGCTCATAACCTGGTCCCGACCAGGTTATGTTCAGAGTTTCATCTTAAAATCGGCTATAAAAGCACCGCTGTTTCACTGTGTAACTCATTCAGAGATGACGTCACCATTCATTGAGAACCCGGTGGAACCGGGAGCAAGAATAATTCGGGCAGCACTACGACATGAGCGGCTTCTTCCAGATCGCGCTGATCCGCTGGCATTTCCTGATGAAATTCTCTATGAGCGATATAGATTTTCAGCCGAGGGAATACGGAACATTTGCTCACTTATTGAGCCGAGTGTCAGGAATGCCATTCGAAGAAGCTGTGCGCTCACTGTCGGGCACTGTGTAGCCCTTCGTTTTTTTGCCACGGGAACCTACTTACATTCAGTTGGTGATGCAGAAAATCTGAGCAAGAACACTGCGTGTTGCGCCATCCACAAAGTGGTCCTTGCTCTTACTGAGAAGCTGAATATGTCTGTAGTGTTCCCAAGTCATTTGAGCACAATGCTTGTTAAGGAAGGATTCTATAAAATATCTTGTAATGTAGGCTACTTTCATACCCCCTCTACATCATTAGTATTACTTGCTTGCATAATGAAATCTTCCCCTTTTCATTCTTCTTCCTGTTGGCTTAAGATAGTGATGATGTTACAATAAAATGGGAAACAGTATATTATCCACACACTGACAAAATGATGGGGCAGCTTGGCTACATACCACTTTGAATGATGTTTTTGTATTTGGCTCTAACTTGCTGCCATGTCCGACTGCTGCTTCCACATCTTAATAAAATTCAATATGAAATATTAATTAGGCCAACCTAGTATTTATTTGTCACAGATAATGAGTAGTGTTAATTATTTCTTTGATGTGGCCATGAATAAACTGATGAACTGATCAATGTTTCACCCGTTGTAGGGCAGTGTACGCCCAAACACAAATATTACAGGCTTGAGCGATTTTCACTGTCAAAAAGGTCTTTATTGTCATTGTACAGGGACAGTAGCTACACTTGCTTGTTCATCCCGACACAGTAATACAAAAAAAAAAAAACACTGAACATTTATAGCCTACGCACACTTAGCCTCGCTTTCAATAAAACACACACGCGCATCCTATAACTGAGATCAGTAAAATGTGAAAACAATATAGACATCATTCAAAAATGAAAAAAGATAGTTGTTGCTTCAGTTTATTTATTTTTTAAATGGATGAGGGTTAATATGTAAAAGTTGCACAATGTTGAGCTTTCAGAAATTAAAACACGAAGGGCTTAATATAATATTGATCATAATATTAATCATTGTTAACTTACGCATTTACACGGTCAGCAATTTTCTGCCAGCAGCCCTCCCTCGCTCTATTGGCGGCGACAGTGTTACTTTTTACCGTGATGGTTTCTTTGAATTTTTCATAGCCTTGCATAATAAGAATCTGCTCATCTTGAGTAAAATATGTGGCCCTGGATCGATCCATTTTCGCACGGAAGTAGAATAATATGACGTCAAACGCCCCCTTTTATGTGTACGCACGCAGAGCACAAAGCAGAGAACCGGACTTAAATTAAGTTGATAACCACCGTCGCAGTACCGTTTAACTCTGTTTGGGGACTTGGGGCTTTGTTGAGCTGCATCATGAGCACAAAGCCTGGCTATGTTGAGCCCCCTTTGCAGTACAGGCCTTAGGTGTCTTGTGCCCACAGGAGGACAAGCGGGTCACATATTTGTGCAGGTGCCCATTTTCTAATAATCTACCCATCTGTGGGCTATTTGGAGGTTCAAATGGCCTCTTTTAATTGATATTTTTTGTCACATTAAAAACTTTTGTATATTGTCTCTGCCACTGACATATAACATTGAATAACTAGATATTTGCATCCAGATCCATGCATTTTACCCTGAGAAATTAACAAAAAAATTGAAATAACACCCCCTCTTGCAATGGAACCGTCCCATTATTCGGATTAGCACCAAAAGTTAATAAGGTCCATTCGGGGCCAAGACCCATTCCCCATCCTTTTTTGTGGAAGTCTATTCAGTAGTTTCTGTGTCATCCTGATGACAAACAAACTAATCATCTTACGGATGTGGGGAAACATAACCTCCTTGGCGGAGATAGTGATTGGAACTGATCCCTCCCCTGTCTTGTTTCAACAAATGTGTGAAACGTGAGAAGGTGCTGATTGCCCCAAGTTCACCTGAATGGGTATTCCTATCTGTTAAATCTACTCCCACTTGACTCCAGTGTCATTCTTACACGCAGATTACACACACTTGAGTGGTGTGTCGATGACCCATTTCACCGTCCTATAATCTAAACCAAGTAACAGCCCTCACCCTCCCTCCTCTGTCTTTCAAATGATCCATTTATTGCTCTCTGGGACTGTATCAATCCTAAGCCTTCACTGCAGGTGGCTGTTTATACTGTCTAAAATCAATATTCTGAGTAAGGCGGGGAACGAGTTGGACCACTTGAACATGTATGGTACATGACGGTTCTCTGGTGATGAATAAATCTTTTCCTTTTGCACCATATCTGTTCATCAGTGTGTGTAAAACACCTGCTGATACCCACCATGTGCAAAACAAAAGGAGGCTCTCCAGCCTTCCATGACCACAAGTCATTACAGCACTCTGGCCCCGGTTTGGGTTTGTTGGTAAGTCTCACTGGAGCTGTTATACTCTTTGGTGGTTATTGCTTGTGTGCATAAAAAGTCACCCAGGGCATCAATAAAAATCCCCCTCGCAATCTCCCAGCAGCCCCAGTTGCAGCACAGAATTCCCTCTTTCATCCTCTTCCTCCTAAATTGAGCATTCGCTCCACTGAATGTTAGCACTTGCATGGCTACGGGGTGGAGAGCTGCATCTCGCTCTGCGCTATCTGCTGGGAACCGAGTGGGATCCAGGCAGACTTAGATTTGCCTCCGGTGGTCTGAAGAGAGGAAAGCAGCTCCTTGACAACCCTGCTCTGCCTAGTGTGTGTGTATGTGTGTGTGTGTGTGTGTGTGAGAGAGCCAGTTTTTCCAGTTTATCACTCTCCAGCAGGTCTTGCACTGGGAGAGAAATTCATTTACAGTAGAAGCTCCTCGTCTGACTCGTGATATTTGACCCCCGGGTTTTGGAATAGACCCGCAGCCTCACTGGACCATTTGGCAATATTGATCATTTTAAACATTCATGTTGCTCAGCAGCGACTGCTCATTACAGAATCAGGTCACCGGATCAGTTATTTATACACTTGGCACTCTGCCGTTTAGCTGCTGTTTTGATGTTACGCACTAAGACAGAATAACATAAAGCGGAACAAAGTTAAATAAATCATCCGTCTCGGAGGCCGGTGTGTGAGCCTCTGAAGTGGGTAAACTGTATTTTGAATATTAAGTTTGTGTATTGAAAGAGTCTTTTATTTGTGCTGGAGATGCTGCCGTCTCTGCTTTTACAGGTCCAATTTCTCAGGCGCCCCAAATAAAACCGAGGCAAACAGTTTGGGAAAAGCTTAACACCACTTACCATCTTATACTAAAAGAACCTCTTTTTAGTGTTTGTTGGAGCATAAATCTGCTTCATGGACACCGTATTAAAACTGCTGTTTGAAAGTAGTAGTTTTCCCCCAATTCATCAGAGCCAGGAAAAGTTAAGCTTGTACAAATTAAACTTCTGTGTTTGTGTGTGTGCGTGTGTGTGTGTGTGTGTGTGTGTGTATGTGTATGTGTATGTGTGTGTTTTTTCTCTCTCTCTCTCTCTCTCTCTCTCTCTCTCTCTCTCCCTCTCTCTTTCTCTCAACCCCACTGCTTATTCAAAGAGAATTGCTTAATGATGATGTCTCCTTTAAACAACGTCTATATATAGCACTCTTATCACTTGAAGCATGTCTAGCAGCCTTTCCCACACTTTCTAAAGGATGCAGCGTTATCACAGCTCACTTTTATACTCGGTTGGTAAAAGCTCACAGGATGGGGATCCTGTGAAACCATGTGATTTCTTGCCTGTTGTTAATTTCATGAGCACTAACAGACAAGTTGAAACTGAAATATGTTAGTATATTTACAATGTAATGACTTTAGTACCACAGGATGCACTTTTGTTCATTAAACTACCATGCATGGCCAGATTTCACTGCTGAGGGGCCCTTATGTTTTATAATGATAATAATATAGCACATTTCAAAAACAAAGTTTTAAAGTACTTTACAAGAAAAACTGAATTTAAGACAGGAGCAATATCAACATAACAATACATTCAGTTCAGAAAAAGAAGTATGATAAATGTGAGTTTTAAGAAGAGGTTTAAAGGAAGACACTGAGTTTAGAAGTTCCACTGCTGGGATGGCCGGTTGTCTTTGGTCACAAGTCGAGATACTCAAGCAGCAATCTGGCTCATAAGGAGTTAGCAGATCACAGATATAGGTAGGAGCCAGACCATTCAAAGCTTTAAAAACAAGCTGTAAAATCTTAAAATCAGCTTTAAAGTAACCATTGAAGTGCAGCAAGGACCTGGCAACAGCATTTTGTATCACCTGGAGTCTGTGGATGTTACACCTGCTGATTCCAGAATAAAGTGCAGCAGCTTCAATATCAGGTCATAAAAGCTGGAAGTGCGTGAAAGCCATTGTCATGCAAGTTTGCTTCGGCAGTGTTGTAATAAGTACCCAAGAGTCATAGTTGAGTACAAGTAATGATATCATGTTAAAATATCACTTTGGTAGAAGTCTAAGTCACCCATACACATTACTTGGGATATGTAAAATATCTGATATAAATTTAAAAGTAAATTTCTGGCAATAAATGTCAGAGAAGTTAAAGTAAAATAAACATATATTGTCATGTATATATATATTGCATACTGTGGGCCTGGGCAATTATCAGGATTTCGGCTCTCATGCAGCATGCAGTCCGTAAAGTAACTGGTGACTAAGGCTACCGAATAGATAAAGTCCAGGGAAAAGTAAAGTATTTGCATCCAAATTGTAGTGAAATAGAAGTATATAGTAGCAGAAAATGTAAATAATCAAATAAAGTATAGGTTAGTTACAATTCCAAATACAAATAAAATCACCACAAACCAGCTACAATATTAAAAATGTGCATGTGATATTAATGCATGAGGCTATTCTGCACAATAACTTTCAATACGTCATGCTGACACATCTGTAGCCAAATTTAGACTTTCCTTTTTACATTGATTGATCAAGTATTATACAAAAGCTAGTTAAAATAGCCATGACGAACCATAAGATGGTCGATGATACATCAAAGCGTTAGTGTGAACAACACCCACAAGGTCAATTTTTCTATGTAAATATAATACTTTTATAATATATAATACTTTTAGTGCCATCCGCTGTATAGCCATCTGCCTCTGGACGTCTACAGGCAGTCATTACCTATACATTGTGATCTGGCCTCACATGAGCACAGGAAACAACAGAAAACAAAGCCAGCATGAAGATGTCCTTGACATACAGAACTGGTGATTTCAATGAGGAATGGCAAGAGAATGGCAGGCAATTTCAAAGCAAAAATCCCCAAGAGGGAGTTTTTCACCGTCATTACTGGCACTGGTGCTTGAACTACTCGCCCCAAGGTGTAGACAAGAACAGACAGCACCCTCTTGGGCATTTTCTTCACACTTCAGGGACAATAAGGTATGCATAGTGAAGGGAAAGAAAGCAAGAAGGACAGAAAAGTAGCTCAGTGGTTAACACTAGATCCAACGTGGCAACTAATTCAGTTTTTTGCAAACCTGCTTTGGTCAAGGGAATTATCAGCTTGTGTTCACCAATCAGCTTCCCTCACTATAATTACCCAAAGTAGTGATAGAGGATGAGATAGTGCGTGACACAGAATTACAGCATGGTCTTGACATGAATTATTTAACAGGGGAAAGGGTAACAATGAGTTTTGAGAATCAAAAGGAAAAAGCATCAAGAGAGTTCATTCACTCTGAAAATATGAATTAATTCCCATTCTGTCTGCATGAATACTAGCACTAAAGCTCGTGTGGCATTTCGTGTTTTGCTATTTAAGTCGCTATTCAGAATGAGAGACACTACTGGACACAACAAAAAGCTTTTTACGACCAGGTCCTCCAAGATGTCCTTGGATTTGTGTTGCTTCAAGGTCAGTGAATGTTTGTGGACCTCTTCCTCTCATTAGAGCAATTGTATGGATCTGAATTCATTTTGACACCCTTGACACCAGTTTTATTTTCATTTTCTTATCATAAATCAAGCTCTGAAAAGTCTTAGCGAGCTCAACTGTGATTTTTCCGTTTCAACAAAGAACATTTGTCTGCGAATATCCACACAGCTCCAAGCTGCAACCTTCACAATGACTTTGCCGTCCAGTTGGAACAGGGATCACTATTCCACTGATAAGATCTGCTCTGATAAGAGAACCATATCTAGCAGCCATCTAAATCTCTCCACTCAAGGTCCCCAAAGGAATCAAACTTCTCTTCCTCTAACCTCTCTTGAGGCATCTCAGCTTCCTGCATATTTTATTCAGAAGCGTTCGGAAGGTAAGGAGAAACACAGGGAGAGGTTAGAAGTGGACCGGGCTCTCATGGATTGAAAGATGGACTGAGCAGTCATCTGTAAATAGCTGTTCAGAAAGTGTTTGTCATGCAATTTATGCATTCATGGAACTCCTCTAGGTGCTCCATCACCACAGGAAGGCCCCTACCTTGAAAAGACAGATTGCGTCCTGCCTCGTAGGAGTCAGGCAGGCATGTGGAAGCTGCTGTCTACATACAATTCATCTCTTGCTTTCACTGATGCTACACTTTGATGTAGCTACATTAAATGGACTGAAACAAGGTGCCTCTCTTTTCTGAGCTTCATCAGATATATATGAGTTCACATCTACGCTTAAGAAATAGCTTGACAGTTTGGGAAATGTGCTCTGCTTTTCTGCGGAGTGTTAGATGAGAAAATCTATTCCACTTCCAGGTCTGTACTGTAAATATCAAGCTACCAGTAGCTGGTTAGCTTAGCTTGGCACAAAGACTAAGTACACGCAGGAACAGATGGCACTACTCCACCAACAAACTTGGCCTACCAACACCTCTAAAGCTCACAAATTAACATATTGTATCACATTTGTTTAAAGGAGACATATTATTATAATTCTCAGGTTCATGATACCAGTTTGGGTTACTACTAGATTAGGTTTACATAATTTAATGTAAAAAAAAAAGTGTTCTCATACTGTCCAGGGCTGCAGCACTGTATTCCCCCTTCGTATTAGTTTGTGTGTCTTTCAGGCCCCTCCCTCCACGTACCCAGTCTGCTCTGATTGGTCTGCTCACAAACACCTGAGCCAGCACCAATCACTGTGTCTCTGGTTGATTCTGTCGTGTTTTCAGCTTCCAGTTGACTTCACTTCTACTGTGAATATAGGCATATATGTGCAAAAGTGTGACATGGTGACGTAGTGATGTCAAGGAGTCATGGAATTAAAGGCGGGAATTTTGACGAGTTCGGGCAGTTCAGGAACAGTGTTTCTGCGGCAGAAAGGCGCTCCCATTTGCACAGACTTTGGGCTTTTTAACTTTAAAGACCTTTCACATGCACCTTAACACTAAAGGAAAGAAAAAGTTATGAAAAATATAAGGTCTTCTTTAATCAGCACAAACAAAAAAATGTAAGAACAACATGCTGTTTCTTTTGGTTCTGTTGTTTTTCGATGTGTGCTGAACTGTTTCCTGGACAGGTGCTGGAGTTCCCTGCTGTATTGTTGCCACCATGAGGTCACCAGCAGAGACTCCAAGAAGGTCCTTTAACACTCCAAGAAATAGTCAAAGACATTACCCCAAAGCAATCCATACTTTGGTTTCTGTACAGATTAAAACAACAGGATATATAACAGGATATAACTTAGTGAGCTTGCTCTTTCCCCTGGTTTCCAGTCTTTTTGCTAGGCTGAGCTACCTGACTGCTGGCTGGAGCTTCACATTTACCATACAGACAGGAGTGGTACTGATCGTGTCATTTAACTTTTTGCAAGAAAGTTTATAAGAATATTTCTCAAAATGTCGATTTTGGACCTTTAAAAACATTAACTACATCCTGAAAAGTGGAATATGTCCTTCACAGGAATCACAGCGTGGCTATCAGGATGTGCGTGCATCCATCAAGTCTGATATCTGAGACATAAAATCTGACTTTGATGAACAGAGACACACAAAATTATGCCGACGACTCAGAGCATCAGTCAAGGCTGCAGCTTGACTTTCTGCCCGTGGTTCATTTAGTCAGAAACTCAGTGTGTGATGATGGCTATCAGATGTTAATGTCTGTCCTACTCAACAAAAAGGTTTTTGTTTCCCTCATTCACTCACTGGAAAAAAATAGTTTTTTTTTAGGTGCCAAGTGAGTTTAGAAAATGCTGCAAACATACCAGACTACTATAGTCCAACCAAATGCAACCAACCAGAAATACTAAGGCAGGCACACCTTCATTTTTTGATTCAAATTAATTTAATACTATTCAACTGCAGCCCCAGACACTAAGGAGAGCAGATTAAAAATTAATAAAATGAATGTGATTTACTGAATATCATTGAGCTTTGCCTCAGCAGCATGCCATTTTGTAAATGTAAAAAAATGTCATGGTATCATTGCTACAGATCATTGTTCTCTCACAGTGTAGTGACTTCAGACTCCCCAATTCAGTTAATTCAACCCCACATTACACATTCATGATCTCAGATCAATAATTAGCTTTTCAATGAAAAATGAGAAGCTTTGAAATAAACCCAGTGAGTTATTTGGTTACATCTCTTAAAAGGAAAAGCTTGACTTTTTGGGAAATAATCACTAATTGTCTTGTCAAGACTTAGATGAGAGCCAGCAAGCGGTTAGGTTAGCATACATGGCTAGCCATGATTTGTTCAGAAATGTTGGGGAAAATTAGTATAGGATAGAAAATGAATATTCGGTCATAGTGATTGTATTTCTTAAATCTCAAGTATAACTAGAACTGCAAGCAGTTATGAACGGGGGCCAAGCCCCCCTGCGCGTCTCGGACCCTGCGCACCGCAGAGCCCATGGAAGTTGGCCCCAAAGGATGACGGGCTTGGGGCAAAAGTGAAGACACAGGCCAACGTCTGAGCCGTGGTATTCACTGTAATAGGAAGTGCACTGGAAGTGCAAAAGGCTGAATGTGTGCCGATTTGGATGTGTTGTACTAAGCCACGCCCACATTGACCAGTCATGACCACCTTCAAGATTTGGCCTCAGGATTGGCCCTACATCATACCGACCAAATTTCGTAAAAATCAGTGTAGCTGTTCAAGAGATATAAACTTCCCATCTTTTTAGCGCCCCCTAGTGGCCAAAATTCGCCAAATTGGGCTCATCCCTTCCCAGTGTCATGGCAACCACGGATCTCAAATTTAGTGTTAACAGCATTTAGTTTGACCGAGATATCAAACTGTTTACATTTTTATAACTAGCTACAGAAATGTGTTCGTGACCGATCATTTTTTGGCCGAGCAAAATTCTTTTGATAACTTAGTTTCAGCCAAGTTTCACGCAGATCGGACAAAATCCCAAGGAGGAGTTTGAAAAAGTAGGTTTTCCAGATTTTGCGATTTAGCGAAAACATTTCTAACCGGAAGTGGGCGTGGCCAATTGCAAAGTGATTCAGCTCCACTCAGGGAATCTGGGGATACAAGGTTTTTGAATGTACGACATACGTATTGGCCTAGGTTATAGTGCCCCCTGCAGGCGGATATATGTAGTTTTTTGTGTCTGAGATATTCACAGGAGTCTGGACCATCCCTCCAAATTGCACCGCCCTCCCTTGCACGGTTTAGCCTGCAGCTCCACTTTTAGCCGGACAAAAATAAAAATAAAAATCTTTACAATTACAATAGGGTTCCTAGCACCGCTGGTCCTAGGAAACGCGTATGCTTGCATACGCGTTCCCTCGGCCCCTCAGGCTTGGCCCCCTAATTAGTGTTGGGCTCTATTTCAGTCTCGCTGTCCAAACTATCCTGTTCCCTTTCAGCACCAGGTCGTTATCCAATTAGCAAACAGGCTAGTTAGCAACAAGCTGGTGAAGGAAGTCAAATATCTAGCAGCTTAAGAGTAAGAATTGGCTCCTATTTATAGGTGGCCAGGAATAGGACTCCATATGAGTGCTAATGTTGCTCCTTGTCTGCTGTGTATTGGCAACTGGCCCTTCCTAAGTCCCGCCCATTTTTCTCTCTCGTCCAATAACAGATTAGCAAACTTGGTACCCGGAAAAACTTCATACCACCATCTGCAAAGACGCCTAAGTAGAAATGGGATTTATGTCTCTTTGAGGGGAGCCGGATCTTGATCCTTTCAAAGAGCCGTTAAAAAAACTGGCTCATTTGACGGATTTTTACATTTATTAAGTTTTAAGAAGCCAGCCTGGTGGTAACTCATTTTATCTTGGAAATAATCACTGGGCGGTATGATGGGGTGAGATTTGTAACAAAATAATACAAAATTAGATATCCCACCAATATCTGAGTTTGAATTATTCTGAAATATTGATTATAACCTCATTTGACATGTGTGGACTAGATTTTAAAGTCTGATCTGGATTCATAGTAAATATTCCACAAACTTGCACCATATCACTCTGCTTTGACAGTGACATCACTATTTTGGATTTACCCTTTGTACAAATTGTTTGTATGTGTGTAAAGCTACCATGACTTGTTATTCATGCAACACCGTGACCTTAACACTTACAAATAAACATTAAAAAACAAAGCACTACCTGATGTGGAGGCAGGGGAAGCACTAGCATTTTCAGTGTCAATGGAGACTTCATTGTCACTAATAACTGAGTCAGTTGGCTCTCTTCTCACCTCTGCCACTTTTACTGTTAGGTGTTGTGTTTTGAAGTGTCTATGCAAATTATTTGTTGAACTGGACTTAAAAGAAATATTTTCATGACAAAAATTGCATTTTGCATTACTGTCTTCCACAAGAGAAAAGTGCATCCAAATGCTGCTCCGTTTCCTTTGGCTCATTTTGTCCAAACGACAACGTCACGACACACGACAGTGACTGTCCTCCTAATTAAGACCGCTGCTGCTGCTCTGCCCTCCAATGCAGTCAGGTATTTCTGTTTTTTATTTATTTATTTATTTTTTTACACAAAGGCAGCATGCACAACTCATGCTACATTTGCATATCTAATAAGCACGGTGCAGCTGGACTGCACTCCTCCTCGATTAACTTCTCTGTCCCACTCAGGGAAGGAGCAAAGGAGGAGCACACAGTGATATAAAAAAAAAACGGTTCCCAGCTGTGACTTGGTTCCCATTGTTCATGTTAACGAGCCGTTCAATAGAATCGGATCGTCTGTGAACATCACAACACTACGCCTAAGTCCTTTCAAAGGTAACATTACAATTTAAAGTGCCACTTCTCGTTACAATAGCCCTTTTTAGATAGAAAAGGCAGCACATTTGCTCCAAGGTAAGGACGGCAATGTGCCGGCCTGTCTTTCTAAAACAGAGGCGTAATATTCCTCCTTTTCCAAAAGCCGCCTCTGAGGTAGGCGTAAGCATGTGACGTGACGTGAAGCTCGAAGTTGTGCTGTAAACAAATGACAACGTATTTGTCTTCAAAATAAGAGCTTTACATTGCACCCCATTGAAGTTTAGAACTGGGTTCTTAGCGGGGGGCTTTTAATTTGAAAGTAGCGACCGTCGTTAGCTTTCCAACACAACATCAAGCTAACACAACAAAACAGCTACAATAAGTGTACCCTCCGAGGCGGAAAATCGGCGGACCACAACAGACCCCCAATTTGCCGGCCTCTGTCTAAAACCGCGGACCAACCGCCAAAAGGACGGGCAAATTGGCGGCTTGGTGCTCTGTCTAAAAACGGCTAGTGTCACCTGTTTGTTACTGTTAAGATCATCCAACCTAGCAACAGTAACTAGGAAGGGTCAATTATTACAGCTAACCTTATAGCAGTAAAAAATGTATAAGGGGACAATAGGTGTTGGAAATTGCAGAGCTCCTGTCGTAATGTTGCCATAAGAATCATTTCACTTACAGTGTATGAAGGGCTCAGACACAGCTCCAATGACAGCATTGTGGATAATTGCAATAAAATGAACTTATGACCCTTTACTTATCTCACTGCTCCCTAAATGCTGCCTGCCCACCCACATCAGCTTCTTGCTCCCTTTCAATGTTACCAGCCTCAACTGAGCTTGAGAGCATTTCCTCCTCTTTATTGTGGGGGGGAAACGGGAAAATGGATGTGATTAAAGCACATTGATTGCGAGATGTCTTCACGAGGCATTGAGGGGAGCTCTGAGTGCTTGCCAATGCCTCATTTGGAGTGGGGAGGAGGGGATAATAGATTCCATCTTGCCGTTCCTGCCTTCTTTATGATTCGTGACGGAGCGGGGATGTCATCGGTTTGATGGCACCGTTGTCGGTCAGTTGTGACTTCTCTGTCCTGACTGCTTTTCAGGGTTGCACATTCGATGACAGCATGGCGGGTGAATAGGTAACGAAAAACACACCCTGCTTTCAGAGAGTCAAGCTAATGAAGGGAGAAATGTGCTAGACCATGATATGATACCTCTGCTTCCATTAGCTTTATTAGAACTGAGTGCAAAATTACTTCCAATTAGAGTTTCCTAGACAACATACTGGCTATGCATAATAATATTCTTTGTCTCTCAACCCCTGCTTTCACACCCGCTGTTTTTGCACTTGTGAGGAAATTGTTTTGCCTCTCCCCTGGCCTTTCAGAGGTAATTTTGTGTGCAGCTATGTCCGGGCTATTGAGAGAGGCAATTTGATTCTTTCTTTGTGTATTCTTGCATGTGCAGAGCGGGGATGCAGAAAAACGATGGAATCTCTACATGGATTAGTACGTGCAGTCTTTTTCGAGCATCCTTTCTTGTTTTCTTCTCGGGATGTTATTTCCGACATTGTTCCTCGGAAGATTATTTCTGATTTGAAGTGAGCGTGGAGATGAAAAGCAGCAAGATGTCTCCCATGAACCAGCCGCCTGGCAGCCAACATGCTGTGCTAGAGATGCCATGTCCCATGGAACATAACATCTGTTTCCATTAGCTCCGATTATAGCAACATCCCGTCTCAGAATACATCAACTGAGTTCAGGCGTTCGAGGCGTCGCGTGCTGATGACTTCACTTCCCATCTGCCACGGTTTGAGTAATGGCAGAAGTAAATGTCCAATTCATTGGAGAGTGAAATGCAATCACACACCCGCTCACAGTGGAAGCACATCAAGTTACAGGGCTTAATCTAAGATATGTCTGATGATTGCAATACGTGGGCTCCAACAGCCTTAAGTTCTCTGTTAGAGGAGTCTACAGTTGTCTAGAAAGCTTTACTTAACATATCACTGGGTGTTTAGGGGCTCAGGGCTAAATGCTGCACACAAAAATTACACCAGAATACAAAACATTATGTGTTATGAAAAGAACTAATTTGAAAAAGCATTTTTTATATGAATTCAGTGGACAATTCACTAAATCCTTCCTGTAATACATACAATTCTTGACCTTAGCACCGTAAGGTATAAGCTTTGGTTTTCTCCACAAGCGGTGAGCACTGGATATTAACATCTAAGCAATTTATCAATATTATATTGTTTTCATGATATGAGAGTATATATGGTCCTAGATTTGGATATCATTACATCCTGATTTGACACAATTGTTTTTTTTCTTCCTGGTTTTAAAGGCTGTATTACAGTAAAGTGATGTGGTTTTCTGAATTCACCCGACTGTTGTAGTTGTTTTATGACTTGCCGTATTTCTAAATTGTACTGCGCAAGAATGTAAGGCTGGACCATGACATCAAAACTAGCCTAAGTGGTCTATGTGTTAACTCATTTAATGTTTTATAAACTGTGTTGGAAAATTTCTTCCTAAAAAGGAAAAATTGCCTCCTGATTTACTTGGCCCTCAATTCCAAAATAGTCCTTCTGTCCTTACAAGACATACATAGGTGACTCACTTTTCTTTAACACCAGTTATTCTGTTGAGAGTCATCAGTTTTGCAAAGGTGGTTGATCTTTTGAGAAAGCATCATTTTATAAGCTGGATCCTTTCTACCATGCTGATAAACTGTAGCTATAACCTCTAAACATGATAATGTTCTTTTGTAGGACAAAATAAACATTGTCCAGTTGCCTTTCTAATATCTATAAAACATTATGGCCATGCAAGGACAAAAATATCCACCACCAGACCCCAGACAGCTGCAGGCTTGAGAGTATAACCGCTGTGGCATTATGAGCCCTGGCCAGAAAGTCTCTGCAGAGGTCTGATTGACTGAGGCAGTGTTTAATGATGCTGCTGTGTAATGATGGTTGGCATGAAATGATGCTATTTATATGCAGCGGGAGCACTTACCTTGCGTTATGGCATAAAGTGTCAGGGATTTTTCTCTCCTCAACATTTTGTCTGCTGCAACACAGAGGGACGGAACAAAGACGCATTCGTGGACGCTGTTCAAAGTCACAATCCAATCTGAAATATGGTGATGCGATTACAAACCACTACTAGAAATTGACTGAATTTCACAGGCTGTTGTGTGAAATGATGGCAAGTTAATGGCACACATAACATTTAGATATATCCAACATGACTACAATGTATTGACATGTAAAATGCCAACAATTAAAGCTGAAATCTATAAGTTTAGGTTCCCATCATGATCGTCTTACATTTTTGCTGTCTGTAAAGAGCTATTTAGCTGACTGCCCAACTTCAGCAATTTTATTTTCCTTCTTAGATTAGCTGGCACAAGGTCCAACTGCAACTTCTGTTTAATGATTTCATGTATGTTTTTTAGATAAGGCTGTTAACCTGATTTACACTGAAGTTATTCAAACATTTGCCAGCAAATTTTTCTACACATACCCATGTTCTATGTGAAGAGTGCTATATCTTAGGCAACTCGACCAATTTCTTAAAGATGTTTCACCTCTCATCCAAAAAGCTAACTAACTGGAGGAGTTGTAGGCTTTAAAACTCTGTGTGGGAGTGTCCATACAGAGTCGTTAAGGACATTGTGTGAGCTCTGGTTTCAGAGTCATTAGAGCCACTTGTGGGTCGCTGACGCAACCAGTCTTCATGTGGGCTGCTGGGGCTAGGTGAGCCCAGGTGTGAATGATTGTTAAGTTATCTGAGAAGTGAACTCAGTACTGCACTGTAGGTGGGTAATAAGTAATGTCGGCCACCTGCTCTGTTCAAAGACGGTCGTTCCAGTTTGATGTCGATGGATTTTTGCCTTTCAGATTTAAGTGGACAGCAGAGATTTCACCAGCAAGGTCAACACTGGACTCAGACGAAACAAAGGTTTCTTCTGATGCCACATCACCTTTTACATGCACTCCCACTCAAGAAGTGATAAATACAGTGAAAAAAAAAACCTGCTACAGGTCAGCAATCCGTCCAACAGAACCAACTACACCCCAGACCACATTTGTGCCTTATTGACCTCTGTCTGATGACCACTTCTGCACTATGTGACTTCAGTGAGAGGGTAGGATAACAGCGTTACACACATATTTACATTAAGAAACACGTTTTCAACACATAACATGATGACAATGTTACCGACCTGGGATTTGTATTTACAACAGTAGTGTTGCACTCAGATACTTTGGGGATTGCCAAGTCATTAAAATGCCAATTTCTACATGATGTTGCTTAAGGTTTCCAGAAATCAAAGGAGACAGCAGTGTGTGTAACAGTGCATGTTAAGCTATGAATGCCCAAATCAGGGATGTTTAATAAGCACATAAAACTTAGACACGATTGTCATTATGAATAAAGAAAACTTAATTAGCACATAATAGGAATGCTAATTCTTTAGGCAGGGATGAACATACAATCACAAACAGTTTCATCAAGCAACAATTGATTACAGCCTTTGTAGTATTTGTATCAGGAGTGAACAGGAAGGTAACATTACCAGTAAGGGGTCATCCCTATGGTCCCACAGCCCTATGTTCCCAAATTTCTAAGAATTTTTTTTCACTGAAAATTAGGCCATTTGTTCCCACAGCCCTATATTTTAACATTTCTAGGACATTTTCAAAATTAGGTCTTGTGTTAGGGTTAGGGTTAGCTAGGGTTAGGAAGCTACATTCCATCTGTAGTCCATAGCTACTGGATAATAGGTTGGGTGTAATTGGCTACCAAATTGTGAGAAAGGGGGATAAAATCTGATACAAATGTATGAAAAAGTAAATGTGGGAACACAGACCCTAATTTTTGAAAAAAATCTTAGAAATGTGGGAACATAGGGCTGTGAGAACATAGGCACGCTCCCCCCAGTAAAACCTCTCATGCTTCAAAGAAAGTATCTGCTTTGAGTTATTTTTCTTTTTGCAGAAATTGTAGAAGTAAAAAGGTTACACTGAACCAGGGTTAACTATGTGTTTGTCTGGGAAGGAAGGGGATCAAGGCCTGCTTTTCTTCAAAAGAACCTGAACACTTGTACACACAAAGTAACTGACTTGCAGGCAGTTTTAGTGGAGAGCTGTCAATTATGAAGAGCAAACAGTATCCAACAGAGCAGCCTCCTTCATGTAGAAATCAGATCACAATGATGTTAAGACAGCTGGCACCCGCACCTGATGGAGTGATGTAAATGTTCTTGGCCTCTTGACTCCAGATGTCCAATGAAAAGGTGACAGGGTGTGCCAACATAGTGCATCTGTTGGATTCCAGTCAGTAAGTGAGAATGAAACACTCAGCAACGTGTTTCCTTGCAATGATATCAGTGTGTTTGTTGGCAAGGCTTTCAGTAAATATCTCGAACTGTTGCTACTAACCTTTTTTTACACATTTATTTGGTATATTTATATTTTGGCTGGCAGACTGCGCCACCACTGAGTCAGATGATATGGAACAGCTGAGAGGAGGCATAACAGAGCATGTATTAATTCAAAGGTGGAAAAGCTGCCCGACAGGATGGACTTCATTAGTAATGGAAGAGAGGATGCAAACTAAGACCAAAATCAGGGTTACTGAGTTAATATTACTGGTAAAAGACTGGTAAAATGCATTGCAAGGCACAGGACTTCCGTCTCGTAATTCGATTCATAGATTGAACTTTAAACTCATCTCAGTCAGTAAAAATAAAAACAACACGACAATTAAGATGCCATTCCCCCTATAAATGATACAAGCAGGTGTTGAGGCCAGTTAACGAACAAACCTCATCTCTCAAAGTGGACGAATGGTGTGACAGTTAAGGCCCGTAGAAGTTTCAGATACTCAATGTTCAATTCAAACAAGCCCTTTTTTACCCACGCGTTTCCTCATTGAAAGGAAGAGTTTGAATGCCATGTGTATTTTTGCTGAAGGTCACACAGCCTCAGATACCTTTTAAAAAGCAAAAAATAAAAAATGTGTAAAAAGAACCACAAGCCCCAGGAAAGTCATTGTGAGCAGCCATCGGATTCAATGAAAAACAGAGGATTAGATGTTATTGGACAGCGAGGCATAACTCCATGTCCTGGAGTGCACACGCATGTCCTGCCTCGTAAAACCTTACAGGATTCGTTGTGTTTTCCTCTCCACCAGAAGTCCCATGTGATACCAATATCGGATCTTTGTCTCGACTTTAGCAAGACTGATAGCATTGCAGAGACTGAACAAAGGTCTCGATAATCACTGCTGCTGCATTATTGGAACATTTCTCACCTGTGAAAAGAATATCCTTCGTCAGCACCATTACCCCTCTTAGTTCTTTTTTTTCTCAGTTTTACAGATTAACATGGCTCCAAGACTGAAGATGTTTCCTGCGTCAAATGGGTTCCGTTCTGCTGTAAAGCTGAATAACCAGGCTGTACTGCTGTTGGGGGAGAAAAAGTTGCGACTTGATTGCGGACCTGAATCCAGACATTTTAACTAAACCCAGCTTTACCGCTGGTGTTTCATGCTTGAAAATGTTACACACAGTTAAGCTTATAATTAGCATTATTTGGATGTCATGACTGATCAGACGAAGTTGTATTCTAACCTAAGGTCTACAGATTGAGCCACTGCCCATCTTTCTCATCACAATATTTTTAACACAACGCATTTGATATTTATCCGAAGACCTTGGTAAATACACCGCTTTAGGCGTTTTAGTTGAAAGTTTCATGCTTCCTGACTTCAAAATACTAAAACATCAATTCAGCGATACTTATGTGCAGTTTTTCAAGTCTTTGTAGGTTTGAGCTCATGACAGAAGAAAATGGCAACTTTTTGCAACAGTAAGCAATGAAAAATACAAAAACTAACAAGTGAACAGAGAAGTAGGGTAGCCAAAACCTATGAATAAAAAGTTGAAACAAATAAGTAAAATTAGGCACTAAATGGTTTAAAGGTGCAACATGTAAGAACTGACCACCTATCGAAGTCAAACCAATAAAAGGGGCAGCATTTTGCCGAAGTTACCACTAACTGCTGCTTATTAGCTGTTATAGCTAGTTAGCTTAGTTAGCCGTGCAGCTGGCGGACCGGGAGTTCCACTAGCAGAGAGCTTAAGATGGACAGGTTGGGTCAAGCTGGCTAGCCTGCTAGCTTGATTGTATATCTTTGCAACACAATCGATCGACGCTGTAACGTCAAAACTGTTGATAATTTGGCGCGCAGGTGGTTGAGTGGTTAGAGCGCATGCCATAAACGCAGCCGACTCCGGTTCGATTCCGGCCGGAGGTCCTTTGCTGCATGTCACATCCCCCTCTCCCATATTTCCTGTCTACTGCTTAATAAAGGTGTCTATGCCAAAAAAATATATTTAAAAAAAATAAAAACTTGATAATTTTCGTTAAATTTTGATGGCTTTCATATGAAATTCTTACACAGTACACATTTAATACATAGTTAGATGAAGGAGTAAACAGTAAACTACAGCTAAAATGGTTTATGTAGAATAAAGCTTGATGAA
Source organism: Sparus aurata (assembly GCF_900880675.1). Classification (NCBI taxonomy): domain Eukaryota; kingdom Metazoa; phylum Chordata; class Actinopteri; order Spariformes; family Sparidae; genus Sparus; species Sparus aurata. Next base: position 21,224,637 of record NC_044191.1, on the reverse strand, counting down.
CAGTTAAAACAGTTAACTATAACACATAAACAGGTAAACTGTTAAAATAGTTGGTGGCTGAAACATGAGTGAAATGGTTTAAATGAGGTTAAACTTAGGGTTGGCAGTGAAAATGGTTATAAACTGATACATATCGCTTAACGTAATTGATAAAAGGTTAAATCAGGTACTCAAAGAGTTAGAAAGTAAAAAAAAAAAGTAAATGGGGTCGTGGGGTTGAATAAGAGAAAAAAAGTTGGGCACTCCTGACTTACAAGTGCAGCTTGTCAGTGTAATAATGTCCAGAAATATATCTGCATACATTATCCACATTTAGAAAAGTGCTTTAACGGGAAGCCGAGAGAGAGAGAAGTATCAACAAGCCAATCATTAATCAAAGACATTCATTGCATATGGTAATTCTAGTGATATTATGCCATTATAACATGATTAGAACAAATAACTTTTCATGTTTGATAAGGGCAATTAGCACTCTGGAGCCCACCTACCATGCAGCCCAGGGGGAGTGAATACTTTAGGAATACATTATGTGATAAATCAGATCAGTCCTTTCTTGTCTCTAGGACTGCTGAAACTGATCTTTGTGGCAATCTGCAGTTTGACATTTTCTGGAGGAAATATGACCCAGTGTATGCCTCTCACACACAGTGCATTGTAATGCTTCTTCTTTATTCCGAGGAATATTTCATTGAATTCTCAAATACAGTAGTAAACAGTGTCTGTGATCATTATCCCCGCGCACTATTTGTGAGGAACGTGGTCAGGACAAATCACGCTACCCGACAGAAGGCTCACTTGTTTTTTATGTGCAATTTCAATTTGCGCATTACAATAAACCTGAGAGGAAGCATTGAGAGTTAAAAAACATCTCGAAATATTGCAAGAAAGTTGTTTTTCAGCTTGGCTGAAGTAGAAAAATTTGGGGAGTCGGTCAGACTTTTTTCGCAAATAAATAATGACATACATGAAACATGTGTCTTAAACATTCACTGAAGTTTGAATTACCAATGAAGAGATGACAGAGATGCCAAATGTCCTCTGTGTTTTCTACACAGCTTCTCACTGTCCTAATGTGTAGGATACAGGGGTAGAAATGGAAAAAATCATCATAATTAAGTTTCAATGGTGTATAATCACCTGAAACTAAGAATCGTTGTGTTTTCATATCATCAGAATGGGTCTTTTATGTCTACACAGGAAGCAGGTCCTCTTCCCTCAAGTGTCTCCAGCAGCCCAGAACAGACTAATCAAACTGATCCTAGAAAGGGCCTTCACACTTTTAGTGGCCAACGTAGGGAGGGTGAGACAAGGGGTGTTCATCCTACACACTGAACATTTAACCAAGTCTAGTTGCTGTACCATCTTCTACTGCACTGAAATAATATCACCTGACTGGAGACGTGGTGCAGCCTACTTCTTATCTGGATGAACCAGCTCCTGATAATCGCATAACAGCAGCGGATGGAAACACAAATTCATCTCATTTTCTTTTTTCCCAGGTTCAATTAAAATTTCTGCTATGGATATGACTATGGATGAAAACCTACTTCGAGACTGACCATGCCTCCATGACTTTGTCTTTGCAGCTACAGACCTCTATAGGTTACTTCTGGCTTTGTTTCAGAGTGGTGTGCTGAGCCACTTCCATAGCAGATAGTCTTCTGCAGTACATTGTGATAAGGGTAACATAACACATAATAACACATTTGAGTCATTCATGTTGAGTTTAACTGGTAAATCTTGGTAAATCTTGCCCAACAACTGCTACCAAGCGGATACTCTTCCCTCAGCCCCCAGGTACAAAACAAGAGAGAAGAAAATAACCTGGTGCCACGTTGTGATATAGATGTTATGCGTTTCTTCCTGCAGACATATTAGGTTGCTGATTGAACTGAGATTGCTTTAGTAATGTATAGACTGTACACTGGGCAGCTTTAAAATTGTATACTTAATTGCGGTCTTATTATCAGAAATAGAAGACAACATGTAATTATTATTCCCCCTCCTTCATGTTTGTCGCGTTCTTCTGTTTTGTATCGTTTTTTATTGTTTATGTATATTATATATCGTTGTGATGTTCTGATATGAGGTGAGTAAAAAGGGTATCGTTGACATTTCCACAGATTGGTAAGGAGTCCATGCACAATATTTGATTATACATCTGCTGACTACAGTTTACCGGAGCTTGAATGGTACTCTTTACGCAACAGTGTGTAAAGAGAATGCAGATTATCACAAAACTGAAAACTGAAATGAGAGCGCAATCAGTGATTGGATTGAAATTTGGTCTCATCTATGGGTCAAGATTTGAAAGAACTGATGAACAAACTTTTAATTTGCTATTCAATTTTACTGCTTTCTGGTCTTGTCTCCTCTCTGCTCTTTTCTTTTCTGACCCTTGTTGCACATGAGGGACAGTTTTGCGCGTGAGGGAGTTCCTTGCTGTTTCACTATGTCCTCGTTGTCCTGGATGAACATCCTGACCTAAGAAGGAGACAGTAGGAAACAGTAAGTTTTCTGTTGAATCGCTCTGGTTGTTTGTGTCCATGTCCGCTCTGTCAGGGCACACACCTTGTCCAGCTGCGTCTCTGTGTCATTCACATCCACGCCTTCCTCTCCTTTGACCTCGTCATCTATCATTTCATAGAGGTTTAGGGTTACAATCTTAATCTTTCCCAGTAGGAGCGTTTTCATTGCTGCTGTTTCCTGAATGTGGTTCCACTTTCTTTCCTGCATGTAGACAGGGACAAACACATTTCATATAGAAGATGCAAACTTTAAGCCACATTTGATCCGTTGTTCTGAGGCCAGATTTTTGACCCTACCCATGTTAGAGCTTCAGAACACATCTTCTCCATCTTTTTGTAGAGCTGGGACAGCTGGTTGTTCTTGTGCAGCTGCAGCAAGTGACGCTGGTCCTCCAGTTTCTGCAGTGCTCTTCTCTGCTGGTCGGCCTGTTCCTGCGCCTCACTCTCCCTCTGACGGAGCTTGCCCCTAAAGTGGAGAAGACTCTCCAAATGAGCCGCAGGCTGCTGCACATCAGGGAACTGTAAAACACACACACATATTAAACATGGATCCCCCTACATTAAACCTCATCATCTAGTCAAAA
>NC_044191.1:21196525-21216525 GCF_900880675.1 Sparus aurata | reverse complement strand
ACCAGAAGCATTCATGTTGCAATATAATTACCCGTGTGAGTGTCGAAAAATTACAGCTTAAATTAGACAAATGTTTATTCATTCTTTGAACTTTATGAATAAATCTCCAGTGATTAAATTGAACTCATTTAGGTCTTTTAAAGTTATGTCAATTCTTTAAATCTGAGAAGTTTTACAGAGAAAGAGTCTATTATGACAACTCACAGACATCATTGGTAAGAGGATCCAACAAGATGCCACTGTTTTGTGAGGATTAGCTCACCAAAATGGTTGGAAATCACTGGTTTCATCTTCAACAGTGCAGCAAATTTTTATAAAGGTTTTTGTTGAACCATAATAACCTAATTTATATTTTGCTGTTTCAATTTCAGCCACTGAAACATCATTTAAAGGTAACGTGTGGCTTGATTGAGCAGTACTGGAGCTTCAGAGCAGGGTGGACAATGGGGCATTTATATTCCACCAGCACATGCACAAAGATGCGCAAATGTGCGCCATTTTGCTGACTCCACAGGCAACTAATGCAAATGGAAGCGAGCCACAATAAAATAAAATAAAATAGAAAAAAAGCAGAGGTAGAATGAGATCTGACTCGGTTTCACACAGTTCCACATACCAGCTGTTGGTGGCAGTAATATATCACATCATGTATCAGTGCACCAACACAAGAGGGGGAGAAGAAGACAGCAACCCACAATTCAAACAACACAGGTTCCACACAGTTGAATAAGAGGTACTTTATGACTTCTGAAATGCACGCAAAATGTTTATTTTGCATACTGTGAGGATACATCAAATGGCATTTTGATTGGATTATCACAAAAAAATGATTCAAAAATGTTCCATAAAAATATACAAACTATTAAAATGTTTTTTTACACATCGGTTTACATCAGGGGCTCCAACATCACTTGCTGTGGACCGTAGTGAGGGAGAGAAGATGAGATACAGTAGAGGTGGAGCAAAACAAACAACAACAATTTCAGCTCGCTGAGGTTAATGCTGCTTTTGATGCTGTCAATTATAACACAGACTGGCTTGCAGAGGATTTTGGACAGGACTTAGTCAGTGAGGTGTCCACCTGAAGCTTCATTACTTGAGCTGCCCTCTGAAAGGATCATTGATTTGCTCATGCAGCAGGCTGACACTGACCTGAAGCCTCTGATCACTTACTGGGATCAGCAGGACTCATCATTTATCCCGTGGCATACTGCTTGCGCTGCACTGCATCTCTTCACTCCCGGCCTCCCGTACACACTGCGCAGCCTCTTCTCAGCTGTTTTACAATGCAGAGGCAGGACACAGAATGGTTTCGCCCTCCACATAACAAAAAAAATTATGCAGGCTCCCTCTCTCATCTGATCCAGTCAGCTAAATGCACAGTATGTAATTTCTGCTGCTTGGGGGTCTCTCAGTCAAAACAATTACACGATAGACTTTGAGAAGTAGCATGGTGTCATGGGAGTTCTGTCTTCATTGTCAAGCAATTACTGCTATTATTGCCATTATTAATTTTTCAAAAACATTAGCCAGATAGTTGCTCGCCTCTTAAGTCGAATGATGATGTGCGACATCATCGCCTCTCTGTCATCTTAGATTGCCACAAATTTCTCTCCATCTTGGAAATGCCGCACCAGTATTTCCCCTTTTATCGACCTGTATGATTGCACTTCACAAGTGGCTAACTAGCTGGTTCGCCAACTTCCACTCCTTCTCTGATGTAAACAGGAAATAAACAGATAACGTTCTCAAGAGCAATTCCTGAAGGGGACATCCCTGAATGGTTTTCCAGACAACCCGGGAAGTATTCTAGCTCTGTTTGTTCGCCACAAAACCAGAAGACCTCAGGACATCTACAGCTGTGTTTCAGGTGACTGAAACAGAGAGATACTTTAAGCCAAAAACTGCCAACAAAAAGGAAGGCAAAGGAAAATACAAAAGTATAACAAAAACTCTGGACAAACCAGAAAACCACAGGGAACAAAGAGAGACTGGGGAACAGGCATGGGAGATGCACAGATGAAAACAGACAAACCAACAAAGGGCGAGGGAACCCACAGGCTTAAATACAAACTAAACTAACGAAGTGATGAGGCGCAGGTGGAGAACAACACCAAGAACAGGGCAGTGCTAACAAGGCTGATATGAGACAGATGTGGGGGAAAACTCAAAGTGGTGAGGAGGAAAGTGAGAAGACACAGGAGGATATAACTATAAAATAAAAGAGGAAACCAATCAACCAAAAAATCACTCAAAACATCCTTTGTTTGGATTTGATCTGAGTGCAATGTTAGATCAATTATTACATAAAATACAGTTTAAAATGTAATCCATGGGTTTTAAGTGGGGTTGGATGCTTGGAATTTATTGATTATTCACCAAAATTAGACTGAAATTCACTGAATTCAATGTGCCAAGTCTGTAACTTACATCTCTGGAAGTGGCTCAACAAGTGTCTCAATCAGAGCTGGTGTGCCTCCACCCCCAAAACAGCATTCAGATTGGGACTCAACAGGTGCATCAAGTGTATAAGATAAAAACAACTATACAGTGTTCAAGAGCAGTAATAGCCACACATTTTCAGACTGCATGTTGCGGTTGTTGAATTGAGTTTAAAACCAGCCTGGTTTCATGGCAGGAAATCCAATTATCCCCCAGTAAAAGAGTTCTCTTTCTCCGAGGTAGTAATGACCTTAAAATTACAATAAAACATTTATTTCTACTCCCACTTGTATTTTCTCTGAACACTCTTACCTGCTGCAGACATCCCTCATGTAGCCCGGAAAGATTGTTAATAAGGAAAGAAAAAATGAGATCAGTGTTTCTCTTTTTATACACCCACAGCACTGATTTGATGGCCCGCTCCAAAATTGAAAACCATGTAAATGGAACGCCAAAATGTAAGTTTTGCGATGGCTTTTCTCATGCTTTGTGAAATCAGTTATTACCGTGGAGTTTGTAACGTGTACATTATCTCTGTGCTCCTTTTAACTGACGCTTAACCATTTATTCCAGATCATTTCCCACCAAAATGTGTTGAGTAAAAATATCGAAAGGCATTTTTTCGGTTATCTTCACGCTTGCTTGAATCCTCTATAAGAACCACTCGGAGTAGCTTTCACCTATCAGGGATTTAGAGGCTGCTGGCCTTGCAGGGACCTAAAAAATAGTCTTCCGATAAAGTCTTAAAACCAACGTTGTGAAGCCGCAGAACTTGTATCCCGTTACACCCGCCGAGTCATCTGGTTTTGAGTTTTGAGCTCCCAAAACAGGTGGAAAGATTCAGAAGGGATAGAGCTCCATTTTCTCTCTCACTGTGTTCGTATTTTCTTGCTACAGTTAATTAGGAAACAACATCCATGCACAGACGTCACTGTTTCCTTAACCTTCAGGGGGAAATGTGTCCATCTCAATACTGGGCTTTTTGAAGTTCCGAACTTTATCAGCTATGGCAGCCATGTGAATGTTTATATGTTTCCTGACATGACCTCTGATCAGCCGTTGATAAAAGGAAATACTTGATGAAATATCGCTTTTTTTTGTGTGTGTGTTTGTGAATTAAAGGGGCTTTTAATCTCACTGCCTCAAATACATGATCAGAAAGCAAAGGGCCTCGATAACATGAGGGGCAATTAAAACAGTCTGACCATGTGGTGTGGTGTCATGGTGTCAGAGCCTGTTGTGTAACTTTACATAACGAGGGGCACTGTGCAGTTTCACGGGAATAAAAAAAGAAAAATTGGACCAGCTTCCTTTCTCTCTCCGCATTTGATAGAGGAAACATTTACATCTAACAACTACAATAAAATGAGCATGTAGCAGCTTCTAAAATGTGTTGTGTCTCTGCCTGCTCTCTCTCATCTCTAATGGCTGCATCGTGGCACAGAGTGATTTGGGGAGGCTTGCAGCAGGTGAGGAGCAGCAGTGGGTGTAAATGGAGCTCTAATGTGATAAAGTGAGTGAGTTGCTGTGTTCGAGTCAAAACAGACCACTTACTTTGTGTGAAAAGCTATTGCCAGCGATTAGGAGCAGGAGACCTGTTTCCCCTCTGAGGCTGTGCACTGCTCTTCTCATTTTGTCACTTTGATATTATTATTTTAAAGCTTGCGAATCATTTAAAATTGCCGGTGCTGCCGTTGTCATCAAGCTTTGGAGCAGGACTGTTAAGTTACTGAATGTGTAAAAATGGTCGATTTAATCCATCTGATGTGCTGCCACCTTGTACATTTGCAATTTCTCTGTCCGTGCAAATGCTTTTACATTGTGTTTTATTGTTTTTGTGCTGTTTTATCAACTTGTTTACAGCCCACAGGAGAAAGTGGAAAACAAAAATTCTTTTGTCGGTCTTGGTGAAATGCTTTGGTGCAGTGGTATACTGTCACTCGAAGCGCTTGAGCACAATCTGGCACACACTGGACCATCGGTAAATTCAGAACATTATTGGAATACTGTTCGGCTATTCAGCGCACCACGTGCCCGGGGCGGCAAGGTGAGGCGGAGCATCAGAGCCCCGAGAGCAGTCGGTGTTACATGAGCAGCTGAAATGGCAGCTGTGGGCTCGTGAGTGAATCAGCAGAAATAATTCAACACAACACGCTTGATTAAAATCAAAACGTGTATTTTCTGTTTTTTAAGAGTGAGCTTAGCTTAGAGGTATTGGCTGTGTGTTGGTCATGTGTTTATAACGTTAACTTTCATTTTTTTTTGCTAATGTCAAATTTGAATGGAGGCCCTGAGAGTCAAAACCCAGCAACAACCCAACACAATGACAGTTGACTGTGACTGGACAGAACCCAAGTCCCTGGAAACAGTTATACATTATTTTCTGTTTTCATGGTGCACTGCTCAGTCCTAATCTTTTTCAAGTGGGCTTTCAGGCGCCCACGGGACATTTTAAAGCGGCAGTTGGACTGTATGAAGCTGAGCATTGTATTGCTGTGGAGAGTATTTTTACCATACTTGCTATCTGACAGCCCTTTCTGACAGGAAACTGAAGCTCTTATCCCTTTATGCTCTCTTCAATGCCACCAGACTCCTTTGACAAAAACAGTAATTTAACAGCAGTACTTCTGAGCTTTGTACACCGAAGTAAAGCTACCAAAGCTTTCAAAAGGCACTTTGTAAAAAGTGCACGCTGCAGTCAAATACATATTACAGGACAAAGACATTGCGAAAAAAGCGGTTTCGTCGTAATTATGCTTTTAAACGAAAGTTTGACTGGGGTACATTGACGAAAAGACCCTAGGCTGCATTTTGGCGAGAGTTTCACTTTAAGTCTACATTGATTTTCAATTATATTTTTGGTGCTTTTAATGGCATATCCATTTATTTAGATGCAATATAAAAAATCTATAAAAAAGTATAAATAAGCAGTATTGATTGTAGTGCAAAATAAAACACAAGATGCAGTGAACAGTGTGCGTAAAAACACATAAAGTGTGTAGAGACTGTATGTTATGACCAGACTTTTAGCTGTTATTGTAAAGTTTGATGTGGCAGGGAAGATTTTCTGTATCTGTCCTTTTGACAGCGGAGCTGGAGCAGCTTGTGAGAAAAGGTACTCCGCTGTCTTTCTTTTGTGTGATGGAGAGGGTGCTGATCATTGTCCATGATGAATAGACAACATTTTGAAAACAAAATGCAACCTCGGCTGGACCTCTTGCATCCACACTGTTGCATTAAGGCTGAAGAACTTGAGAATATTCACGGAGCACGGTTCATTTCTGCTGCAGTTTAAACATATTTCAGATGAAATAATTATATAAATCCATTGTATGGCTTTCATTCATTCATTGAATAAAATGTCTTTAAATAATTCTTTTTTGGAAAACCTTCCAAAACATATAAACTATACTTACAGCATAATAAAAGGTCAAATGAAATGAGCTGGAGTTCAATTTCCTGCTCCAAGTTGTTTAAATAGGCAAGGATGCATGATAGAAATATCAAACTGGGAACACTCCATCAGCCCGGCCTATCAATGTGGATTTGTCATTCAGCACACACACCATAAACACTCTGAAGCAACTGATGTGGTTTAATAAAACAATCTGTCGCCTGCACAATTGATCACTGAAACCTCCTTCCTTTGTTTTGTTTGTCATTAAAGAGTACGGCAGCTGTCCCACGGGTGCTCGCTATTTAATCAAACCGTAGGTATCCAAACGTCAATTTCACCACAAAATGAAACACATGCTGTCCAAAAAATTGAGTTGTTTGTTGCTAAAAAACAATAAAGCTGCGGGAGAAGAAAAGCAGGTTCAGCCTCCTCTCCCCTCCGTGATTGTATTTTTTAACTCAGCGCGAAACAGAAAACATTATTTATGTGTTTGATTGTCTGCAGGGCTCGGCTTCCTGCCCAACACCCAGAGCAGTTTGAACCTCCCCTGTGAGCTACGCGTTCCACCGACGACTCAGAAGACATGTCGGCCGTGCAGGAAATGAAACAGCCATGAGATATTTTTTGAATCGTGGCTTTTATTTTGTAATATTTGTGGTCGTGGTAGACCTGTATTGGTTTTCTTTTGAAAGAACCTGCACATTAAAAACACTCTACCTGCTGAGGCTTATATCTTTTGCTTTTTTTCCCTTAAAAAAGCAGTAGCCTCTTTTAGCTCACAGACAAGGTAAAATAAGTCCTTTTGATTCCTATCCCTAAAATGAATTCCTGTGAAAGCCATAAGCAATCATATTCCCTTTAAAGAATTTCCTTTTTTCTAACTGTTGATACATATCCTAAAGAACAAATCGTTAAATAAGCAGTTGATTTCCCTCACTGCATAGTTTAAATACCCTGTGGTACCTATGAATAGGCGGTTCTGCTGATTGAACCCATTAAGCCCTTGCCCTTCAATTCGCCCTAAAGAAACAGACAAATGTTCTCTTTTTATACTCTGGCCCATCCCATTTGCACATGTAAACACTTAACGTCTGCGGATGAAAAGAAAGAAGTGTTTCAAAAGGTGAAAACAGTGCAAATATAAGGGGTTTTTCAGTGCATTTAAGAGCTGGCGTGTCACCATCGCTCCTCCGAAGGTGACTGAAGAAAGGAAGTCTTCACATTGTACCTGAAGGATGGGAATATCAGAGTAGCTCAAGTGGGACTATTAAAAGAAGATCACTGAGTTCATGCAGAAAAAAACAATTCTCTGTGGTTGTTCGACACACTTTGCAATCTCGCGTCACATCAATATAGCCCTATTTGTTACAGGTTGCTATCGCTCAGTTTATTTTATTTCTGAGACACATGAGAAAAGAGATGATGTCTGAACAGGTTGGACTGTAGTCATAACCGGCAGGCAGCAGTGCGCAGCGTGTTCAGTGTGAAGATAAGGCAAAAAAACAAAAACAAAAAAAAATAAAAACAGCCAAACCATGAAATTCAAATATAAGAACAAGTGAGGGAAGGAGATGATTTCAGATGTGTGTCCAATACAATAAATTCACATTATGCTCGTAGCTACTTGAGTCATCGTACAGGAATAGATGCAGCAACCCAATCAAATTAGCAATGACCAGAAAATGACAGGGTGCAGCATCGCAAATGTTAAAGGATGAATTTCATTCTACTGAGACATGTGGCGTAAAAAGCAGATAACTGAACTAGTCATTATTTTTTCCTGGTCCTCTGCCTGATTCATTAAGGTGGGTACACATGCTGTAATTGATATCCTGAGCTGATATCAAAAATAAGAAAAGGACCAAGAAAATAATATAAGCTAGGACTTGAAGAGGTTTTCTACCTGGATCTTATTGCAAACAAACATTGAGATTGGTTCTACATAAAAGAGGCAGCCTGAGAATTCTTGTCGAGCCACAGATTTGATTCTCAAAGGGCCTTCTTTTTGGTAAAAACATTGTATTCTGCATTATCGTGGATGTCATCGCAGTTCTCACAAGACCCGCCCTACTCCACCTGTGATTGGTTGGCTTCATCGGTTTCAATCTCTATGCCTGACTCAAACTTTTAAGCCACACAGTAGCTCTGGTAATGTCTAATTTGCATGCATCCCGATACAGCGGTTAATGAGCTGCAGTTTTCCTGGTAAACACACCGATCTCTTTGGTATCTCTTATGCTGCTCCTCTGGGGATCAGTCATCCTCCAGAGCCTCTCTTTGCAGCAGGAATGTCTCTGTGCTTGTTAGATAGAGCAGACTATCTATCAATCAAATTGTACTTGCACATGAGTACATATACTTATTTACAATCCAACACTTGTACCTTTGAGTTGATTTTAAACTAATTTGAGAGAGAGCTGCATGCATAAAACAAGATCAATACATCCTCCTTTTTATTGTCCCAGAAGGTGCTTGATTACAAGGTAAACCTGAAGTTAGCCTGGAGAAACATGTCTGCATTCAGAATAATCATTTAAGCTTCCTGGTGTGCACAACTTTGCTTTTTTATTTAATAGTATGATTTCTGGTTTCATCAAGGAAAACCTACCTGTGAATGCTCTGCATGATGCTGCACTCACCCCGCCCCCAGATTACATGTTAATAAATTTCACAAATTAAAAGTTTCACGTGTAAATTACAGAAGTTATTTTATCCTGCCAAACCACAGCGCAGTGACTGAGGCAGCACTTCTCTAAACCCCTGAGTAAAAATGTATTTCTTTGGTCACACTTTGAGTCTCGGAGGCGAAGCAGAGGTTCGAAAGTGGAGCGCGAAAAGGATTCCTGAACATCCTTCACAAACAAACCTCTCCCCTCCAGACCTGAGCTTCCACCCTGCTGCGAACCTTGTTAGAATGAAGACATTACCGGCCCGGCTGTAAACCTGTGATAGACGCTCGGCTAATTCCTCATTTCGGCTCAAACTGTGTGACCGACGGAGACAGAAAGAAAACAAGAATTCCACAAAACACTGAGGTAAATCTTTTACTCTGTTGGAGGAGATTGAGTCTTACCGCTACTTGGGTAGAGAGGTAAGACCTGTGGATAGTTTGTATTAGCTGTTCTGGCTGCTTGTCGTCGTCACTGAGGTAAAAGGATTTTTTTTTACTATCTTGCTTCTTCTGCAATCTTTGACGCATTTGGTAGAGGCTACTGGGACGTGGCAGTGGTCGGTGTGATCTTTGAAAAGTGTATATTGTTGTTTAAATTTGGAGGACTTCTTGGATAACGATTCTTTGTAAGGAAAAAAAACAATCCTTTGGCCTCATTTCAATCATTTTGTCATCATTTCTTCAAATTACGATGACCTCGTACTCACCAACGTAATTTCTGAGATCTGGGAACACGGAAACACACGGGACACAAAAAAAGTCAGACAAAGCAAGAAATGAATCCTGGTTGATTCTGTGCTGCATTATTATTGATTACTCCCTCTCATGCAAACCATTATAGCCTAATTTCGAACAATCAGGCCATCAGTATGTGAGGTAACCAGTTCATTATCACTGGCTTTCAGCCTTCAGCAGGACACGGAGTGTCTGTGAGGTTGACACGCCTCACCACTGCCAGAGTGTTACTGAGAGGTCTGACTGCTCTTTTTTCTTGCTTGGAGGATAAAAAGAAAAAAGATCATGCTTGAACATAACAGGATCTGACAAATGGAAAAACCTGGGTTTTAATTTCTATCTTGAAACAAAAACAGCTGTAGAGCTCCAATATCAGCAGCATTTATCTCCCAAAAAATGTATATGACAATTTCACAGAATTCACAACTAATGATCATTGATCACTGATCATTAAGTAGGAAGTGAGAGTTCCTGCTGCTTCTAAGATTAAGATTTCAATGTTAATACCACATGTAACATGTTCACGTCCAGAGACTTATACAAGGGTGCAGAGGCAGTGTTTTGCCTGTCTGCTGATATGTGTTCAGTATACGAAGTTGCCATGACCTTGAAATAGCAAAACATATTCTGAGGAAAAGCTTTCTAACATCAGTCCCTGAAATGTTTTATCATTCTTGAAGCCTGACATCCAAACCAGAGTGGCTGAGTGAAGGTTAGGCTTTCTGCTAAATGCAGTATGGATAGAGGAGGATGCACTTAGTCATGACCTCTTTTTGCTTTGGTCTGGTCTTGCATTTTTTCACTTCCTGAATGGGTCTCATACAATGTATACATCATAGACGAATGCGACAGCCGGCTCGTGCGCTCTGCCATTTATGGCACCGCTGTTACCTCGATGGGGTGTGGTGTGGTGACCTGCCTGGTGGCCTTAAATGTGCAATATGTAAATATTAGTCTACAGTTCTATTCATACTCAAAAGAAATAAGAGGCAGCATATCACTTGTAACCGCTAACGCTGGTAACTATAGCTGCTGTTAGCTAGTTAGCTCAGTTAGCCAAGCAGCTAGCAGGGACTGGGAGTTGGGCGAAGTGTCTTACATTTACATTTAGGGCATTTAACAGATGCTTTTGTCCAAAGCGACTTACAATAAGCACATTTGTCACAAGAAAGAAACCACGACATATCACTGTCGATAGAGTAAAAAGACAAAATAGAAACAACTTTCAAGCCCTCATCCAAGCATCGTAGCTGATATTTATTAAGGATGCCTTCAGTGCAAAAGTGCTATGATTTAAGTTTGAGACCAACAGAAGCAAGGAGTAGATGGCTAGCATCCTCACAGGGCAGTAGTCATTAAAAGTAGACAAAGGAGACTTTTTAGGTCCAGGTACTGTAAATCAAATCAAATCAAATCAATTTTATTTATATAGCCCAAAATCACAATCACATTGCCTCAGTGGGCTTTACAATCTGTACAGTGAACAACATCCTCTGTCCTTAGACCCTCGATTCGAGTGAGGAAAAACTTCACATGTTGATGGAAAAAAAAACCTTTTAACAGGGTAAAAAAAACAATGGAAGAAACCTCAGGAAGAGCCACAGAGGAGGGATCCCTCTTCCAGGACGGACAGACATGCAATAGATGTTGCGTGTACAGAAAAGAGCAACAATTCACAGTTTACAATTTACATCAACAGAAGATCTGATACAAGTTATGCAATGTTAGTGGAACCAGGAGACGACTGAGCTGGATGAGACATCACCAAGTGGAGCACGAGCCAGACGACCTCCTGTCCACCATGTTGACCTGGAAGAGGGCAGGCCACACAACATAATTAGTAATAGACAGAGAGGTAGGCTGTTCCAAGACAGGAGGGAACTGAAAAATCAGATATATGTTTATATATATATCATGTCTGGTCACATGGTTTGTGTTTCTCCTATTAGCAATCTTCAGTTTCTTAACTTCTTAAGTTAATCTAAAAATAAGTGTACAAGAACTTAACAAGGTTTGAATAAGGGATGGTGAATAAATTAATGTCTATGTAGGCCTCCATATGTATGAAATACATATGGTGCGGACAGTTTGCGTGGTCACAAATATTGGGCTGCATGTAGACAGATGCTGATGACTTACACATTTTTTCCCTACAAACTCACAGAGAAGAATAATTAAGACTGTTTAAAGTGGGTATTTCAAGTGAACAAAGCAGGATCATCCCTTGAAAAAACCTGAACACACCACAGGACAACAATCATCAGCTCCAAAATCACAAAGCTCTTTGCAGCAATTTTTTTCAACAAAGTGTAGCGAATGTGATAAAACATGCAGAAACACTGGCTTGATCCATAAATCCAAAGGGAAACAAGAGAAAACAATGAATTCAGTGACTGGTGCCAAATGCTCAGCAGTACCAGTGGGAGGCAGTTTTAAAACAGATGGACAATATACTTTTTCGCTTTGGCTCATTCTGCGCTAAACAATTCATTGTGTTGTCTCTAAGTTATGGAAATCGCTCTGTGGTTTCAGTCAGCAGAAGAATCCAGTTACAATGTCTTTATACTGTGTAGCCTCTGATTTTCTGCTTATCTCCATATAAAAGATTGGGTTTTATCTTGTTGTCTGAATGCAGGGTAATAAGGTGTTTTTTTATGTAAAACAGTTTCTGTTTTATTTTTCAAACTGCTGTTGAATCCACTGGTGCCTTTAATTATGGCATGCCGATAAGTGACCTCACCTTGGCAGTAAGTCACAATTTGTTTAAGAAAGAACAATTACTTCTCCATGGAGTAATTTCTTTAAGGAGTAGTCTGGGAATACGCTTATTTTTCACCTTGCTGAGAGTTAAAAGATAAAATCAATCACTTCTGTTAAAAAGAGTGATGTCAGTCTCCTCATCTCCACAAGGAAGTTTCTTCCCCAAAATATCTTTACACACATAGAGGATCAAGAAAGAAAAAGACACCAAAGTACCTGACACCCATATAAAGATATAAAACAAATATAACATAACACTGTAAGAATAGAAAAATATATATATATATATATATATATATATATATATATATATATATATATATATATATGTATGTATACACGTGTGTGTATATAATATATATAAACTGTACACAGATACATAGTATCTGTTATGGTTATGTTATTAGCGAGGAACACCATCTTCTGTTGAAACAAACCTCACAGAGGCTGCCATGGAAAGTGCCGACCTACTTATCAGGAGCGATACATCAATACAGCGCTTTCTAACCAAAGTGCCCCTTGAAAAGGTCTATGCTCATCGATTCAAGCATCTGATCACAGATCGATGGATCAAACATCTAGAGGAATTTAGGGTTCAGTATCTTGCCCAAGGCAACGAGGATGACCTGCTTTGCCTCCCGAGCCACAGCTGTGAGTCTGTGTTATGTGTGTGATAGGCTGAAGTCAATTCTGCCTGACCCTGGTTTATGTTCCGTGTAACATGTTTAATTAAAACACATAAAGAACCCTTACTGAAGAGGTTTTGGGGATGTGCCTATTCCATCAAATATATAAGCCTTTCTTTTTGAGTGGAAACACAACTGAGATGGTTTTGAAGACCATTTTAGGGACGTCAATGTCAGTCTGATGGTTGGTTGGTTGGTCCAGGCTGAAATATCTCAAGAGCTATTGGATGGAACAAAACATGCATGGTCCCCAGAGGATATATTCAAAGGAATTGGGTGACCCCCTCACTTTTCCTCAAGTGCAGCTGGTTGAAATTTTTTGTAGAAACACGTCACACATCAAATGTTGGCTGGATTGCTGTGCAATTCAGTGCACGCATTCAGGGTTCCCAGAGGATAAACTGTAATAACACTAATCTTGACCTCTCACGATGATTGGGTAACACACTTTGAGTTGTCCAAATTTGGTTTATGACCAATTACTTGGAAAAATAATCACATTCCCACAAGCGTCAGCTGTACTTTGGATGTTACCAAGTGCTAATTAGCTAATGTTAACATACTAATGTGCTAAATCAAGATACTGAACATTATACCTGATAAAACATCTGCATATCGGTGTTGTAGTTTTGATTATGTTAGCGATAGCTACATATAATTTTGCTCAAAGTGTGACTGTGGCCGACTGCAGCCTATCATAGCTTTTCATCTCTGCTGCAAGAAACCAAGAAATGCTTTATGTCTTCTCTCATTTGAGAAGAATGGAGCTCTCTTTTCAGCTCCAGTCTACTCTGTACGAACACACGCAACCCAGCCTCTCCCTAATAGGTCTAAATCACGGCCCTGAACACACTCATTCTCACTCCTTTGATATTGCCTTCGACTCATATTAGCCAGTGCATCTTCTCCAGCACAGGTGAAACATTGATGCAGTTTCTTTACTTAGCTGCACTGGTAGTAATTGACCTCTCACAGCAAACAGGAAAACATTCTTGCTGCTGAAACGGATGCAAGATGGGCCCTGTCGGGGTCTTAAATGATCATGACAGAATAAAGCAATATGCGCAAAACCTAGCAGCAGAAATGTGTTTTGTAAAGCCTGCTGTTTTTCAAGTTTTTTCACAAAGTCACCAAGCATCTTTCAGGCACAAAGTGAGACAGCCAAATGCTCTCACCCTGTTTGACTACGTTTCACTTTCTTCCCCTTTTGAAATTTTCATTCGGCTGGATGAATAAACATTAGATAGTGACAGACAGTCGATCTCTGCGAGGGGGGAAAAATCGTCCACTCTGTATACTTTTCCTGTCACGTCTTTCTGGGCATCTGCTGCAAAAATGCTGCTGGAAATAATGACTGCAAGTTTGAAAAGTTGATAATGGCAATCTGAAAGGATGTCAAACCATTAAAGGGGCTGTGAAGCGCGTGCAGCCTTGATGGGCTAAATGCCACACATTCAGTGGTTTCATGACTAATAGTACAACACAGAAGCTTTCAACATTCTTCTTCAACAGACATTCATCAAAAACAATCCACACAAACAAGCAAAACACATGGAGGCTTATTGTTTGGTTGAACTCAAAGTGTCAACCAAGACCAGAACATTGTCTACAATTAAAAGCAATTAAATCAATAAATTCCTACTACTCACTGCCCAACCCGATCGCCAGAATAAGTGTTGGCAATGTACCATTCTGCAAATCACTGATACGTTGAAACATTTCTCTACATTAAATGTTCTATTTCATGTTGTGATAACGCTTTGCTTAGGCCCTGGTTAGGTTTTGGCACAAAAAATACTTACTTAGGGTCAGGAGAAAACCTTGTTTTGGCGACACAAACAGGTGTAGATGGCCCATGGTCTCCTTTAAAACATGCCTGGAAATTGTCTTGAGGTCTTATGAACACTATCCAGTGGTTTCAGCCTTACAAATGTTGAAACGTAGCCTTAAACTGAAGGTCACTGGCTTTGCACCCTTCTTGCCCTTTGACTCCTCCACCATCCCTTCCAATATCTGGCAGTCAGGTTGCAAATGCTGTATGTAGTGTGATGTGTACAAATGTGAATATATCCGTGGTTTGTAGAAAAATGCTCACTGCCCACATTTTATCCTGGCAACTGAGCTAAACAAATGCTAATCCTGAACAAAAATAAACTCACTTTCATTTTATTGCTTGAATCTCAACAAGGCTACTTCAAACGATCATTCATTTTATCCTTGTTTGACGTTTTTAGGGTTTCATGGCCAAGTAGCACCGCTCAAATTAATTTGTGAATCATTTGTTTGGGAATTTACTCAGAGCATCTGTTTTTGTATGCATATAAAACACTTGCTTCAAAACACACACACCACTCTTGGAAACTGGGAACAGAATTTCTTTATTTCTGCAAGTATTACAAAGTTAGGGGGCTCAGGTACACAGGAAGATTTTGCTGAAGCTTACTCACACACATACACGTGCACTGCACACACACACACACACACGTTTGTCCAATTCAAAAATGTATCACAGAAGGGGAAAAAAGTTAATTATGTGCCAGTTGGTTTTGTTTTTCTGGGTAATTGGGTAAGAAAAAAAATCAATGCCTTCATACAACTTTAATTCAAGAATGCAAACAATGTTCCTGACATGTCTTTGTCCTTTTTAATGTTGACTTTCACTCAGAGTATTAGAGAAGAAGTCTAAGGTATCAATGGTTTAATTTAAAGGGACTTGGCTCCAGACCTCTGAATTGCTGCAGCGTCTTCATTTTTTTTTTTCAAATCTGAATAGGTCTGTTTCAATGATAAGAAAAACAATTGAGCTGAACACAGTGTTGGGTGCAAGGACAAAGAATGGGGATGACAAATGGAAAATGTGAATAGGAATAACACAGGACAGCATATTTCTGAGATCAATGTGCTTCGAGGAACTGTACTGCTGCCTTCGTTTGTGTTGTCTGAATTGAACTGAAAGGAATTTGTCTGTTCAGAAAAGCCATAAAGACAGTTTTCTTTTGGACAACACTGTGTACAAATGAGTTTTGTTGCACGCATACCCTGACCTTGAGCAATCAAAGAAAACAAAATGGAAATTCGGGTCTGATTACGGACCATTATCACCAAAAGATATTACAAAAGATATTTCCTCATTTGGTGTTTCCATGGTGAGGAGGTCCAAAATTTTGGACCAATCCTGCCTTGACATCTTAAAAGGGAACTGAAGCGAATTCAGTATAATTAAACTTGATGCAAAAAGATCCAAACAGACCCAAATAATGCTGTTTTTCTGAAACAGGCACAAATTCCTGATTGAAGCATCAGTCCTGCTCCTCATTTATGTCTTTAAAGTCCAAAAAACATAAACAAGTCTATTTGCAAAATATCAGTCATTTTTTATCCAACTGAAGACAAAAAAAAGAATCAAACAGTCCTCGTAGCTTTTAACAAATGCAAAATTGGATTTGGAGATTTGCTACTTCATTTGTACAAAAGCTCAGAAAGGTTTGTGTTTGTGTTTAAATTCTTGCTGATTTCAAGGATTAATGAAGATTATGTATAGGTTTCAGTCTTTGCCAACAAGTTAAACATGTTTAAAATAAAACAATTTACTTGTTAGTATGGATCGTTTTGTGTAGTTGCTGATAACATGAATGCACTTCCATGCATAAGCAGCAACTGGAAGGACACAACTACGAGATTTTCATGCACAATGTAATCGAGCTCTGGTCCAGTGTTGGATCTCTGTTAAATGTTCTTGAGCGGACCTCTGAACCACAGGTGGTCTGTTGGGTCTGCTGATTGTGAAGGCCAGAATGTGTAATTACAGTCATTTTTACACTTGGTCCATTCATGCCCTGTGTGGGAGGATCTACGTTTTTTTTTTGTGTTTTTTTTATGTTTCTCTACTTATTCAGTTTCCCTTAATTCATCTGTTTGCTTGCTGCTGGTTTCTTGCTGCATAAGGCCAGAAGAAAAGCATTATGAAGGATCAATATGAGCAGCTTCTGAACCCTTCTCTTGGAGCGCTAAGCGATGGCTTACCTTCTAGTAAACATAGTCTTTGTACTCATCCCAAATCATTGCATCACTCACTTTAATTAACATTATCAGATGCGGTGTTTTTGCATGATTAGACATTTTCTCTGCCTTTGGAATTTTCAAGCAAGTCCTCTGAGGAGATAATCCTATCACTTAACCAAAAGTACATCACACTTTTTAACCATGTGCACTTATTCACCCTGAGCTCCTGTTCGGCAGTAGGGTGGGTTCCTCCGCAAAAGCACGTTTTACACATCAGTGTCTTAACATCTTCTTGGCAGTATATAAAGAGCTTAAGAAAGGCACCCTGCAGAGGCTTCAACACTAAATCAGGACTAAGAGAGCACATCTGTAGAGAACACAGTAACCTAATCAAGCGTAAATGTGTCATAGCAAAGCACATTCCCCTCTCAGAACGTCTGCCAGACACAAGGGGAACCGTCCTCTCGCCCTCAGTTGTGACTGACAGTGCGCATCCTCTAAATGCTGTGAGTGGAGCTTTGAGGGCACAAACTGGATAAATCCTGTCTCTACACTCGCTGTCGCTCCGGGCCAGTGGAGGGATTTTCTTGGGGGAGTGTTCGGGGCTTGGCCACAATGCATTGTGGGGGTGCTGGTGAGTCACGGCTGTGTGGAAGCAGTGATAGAGACGGTGAACAGCTTTCTTAATGTCAGCTGTAATACCCGGGCAGACATGTAGGGCCTAATCGAGTATGGCACTTCCCAGAGCACCAAAAGGAACAAGGACTACCAGCTCATCTTTTCATCATTATGACATTGTTTGGTGCTGCTTAGGTGCCCACAACTGGATTAACAGCCCTCAGCTGCTCCTCTTCTTGTCAGTTTTGTGATATTTGACTGTGATATGTCGTCTAATATTTTCATTTTCAAGGATAAAAAAAAACTTTGCAAGCCAAAGACATTACCTTGCTGAGCAAGAAGGAGCCTTCCAATGTGATTTAAAGCCTGTGGGCATAACCTTCTGCCCTACTGAGTATGAGAGTGAAAACCTAACCAAGCATGAAGAGGCTGTCTTGTCCACTCACAGACTGACACATTGCTGATTCATAAATAGCCCTGTTTTTGCTTTTTATCCTCAAGTTTGAATGCTTGACAAGCCAACAAGCAGTTAAAAGAAAGAACAGCTTTTTTACCGTTTTATGACAAGGAGTAAAAGAAAGACGAGAGATGAGTGTGAAAGTAGAATGATTTTTCAAGGTGCTGGTTGGGTCCATTTCTGCCTCCCGGAGTGATCCAAAGGCTCAGATTCTCTTTTATGGTTTAGCCTTTTGTCCATTTCACAGGAAAACACATTTTTGAAGGGAGAAACAGCAAATTGGATTCTGGAGGGGGTAAAGCTGAGCCTCTGTGTCTGTCTGTTTCTGATAGCGACATAATAAGAAACTACTGTATGCAAAATGTTAAATGTACGAGTAAAGAAAAAAACAGAGCAGCTTACACTGAGTACCATAAAATCGTGACAACTCCCTGAGAACATCTGCAGAGTCGGTCAACCACTTCGGTCCAAGCGGGAAAAGACTCAACCACTACTGGATAGATTGCCATGAAAGTTTGTACAGACAATCATGTTCTTAAGATGATAAATCCTACTCCCATTGGTGATTTCATGACTCTAGTGCCATCATGAGTTTAATATCTAAGAATTATTTGTATTCAACTGGGGGGACTGCCATGACTTTTGGTACACGTTTATGTAATCTTTCATCTCAAAACTGACGCCGTTCTCATCAGCCTCTGTTCTCAGCTGCCTAATGTTTAGTGCCCTAATGCTAACATGCTGCTACCTGCCGCCATGTTACATGCAGTTAAAGACAAGGACATACCTAGACGCTAATTATGTAGGGTAAGTTCATCTTAAATATTACATCATAGAACAATTACTAACACTACCTCGGACTGGCATCATCAATCTCCTAGTGCCAAGGCTGGGAGAACCAACAGTGTAAGGAAACTCTTCTCCAAAACATGAACATGAAAATTCAATTATAGTAAGGTACTGAATTGAAAAAAAAAAAAAAGAATACTGTCATTAGGAATAGCTTCTGTTGTTTACATTAATGGTTGGATAGGATCAAGTATTCTGGTATGAAAACCTGCATTTTTAATGTAGCCAAGTGTCCTGTATCATAAATACATGTCTTGCATTTGTTAAAGCGGAATATCTATGCAGTGTGATATCTATGCAAACGTATCTATACAGCCTCACAGAAACCCTAGCATGGCCGTAGATGCTCTCTGTCACTCTATCGTGACAACTGATCAAAGTACGAGTTCATAATCCTCTGTGTGTTTTTCAGGGGTCAAGAAATTCTCATTTACATGTCATTTATTCTCCCCACAAGATTTTTCAAAGGACTGCTCCAGCAGTCACATGAAAGGACAACACAGAAGACTGAGTTGACTACTGGCTTCTGGCTGGAGATTAAAACTAAATGACATGTCATGACGGTCTGAACACAAGTCTTGTTCAGCCAGTGTCAGCATAGAAAATGAGTTTTAGCTCCCTCTATGATTTGATCAATTCAGAAAATTCTCATATGACATGGTGTCTCCGCAGCTCAGACTTATAAGACCGCAATTATTGACATGTGTGAAAATGGATCCAGATGAAGGATGGTGTCATTAATCTGCTCTATAAATGGTTTTCTTAATCTTCCTTAGCTCTTAAAGTATGATTAAAGTGGCCGGTCTCATCCGTTGGGTGGACCACTTTGTGTTATAGCTTTAAGAATGGGAGAAATAAGCTGAAGTTCAGAGCATTAAGTTAGATTTCCTAATTTGGAGTTCCCATAGTGGTTTCATAAACAACATGTTTTACCTCCTATCTCGTCAAATATGGCAGCTTGGTCAACAGCCTTAGTTTCAAACTATGACACAATACATACCACTCTAGCATCAGCAACAGCAGCTGTCAACTCACAGCTGTTAGCTTTTCTGTAGCAGGGATTAAGCCTTTTTAATGTCAGGTCTCACCTCATTAAGTGTAAAAAAAACTTAATTTTGATGATTGTGATTGGTTTGAAGAAATACAAAAACAGCCACTGTGTTTATTCACCACACATGACCATATTAATAATTTTCCTCGCTTAATAAAGGCCATGCCTGTGTTTAAAATAGCCGAGCCTATAAGGTCTTTGTTAAATCTCTGTGTGACTGAAATTAGCTTAAAGATGAAGCCTAATCCTTCGAGCGCAATTTTAAGTACACATCACTTCTCGTTCCTTGTTCTGTGGACTATAATAAAAATACATAAAAACATAGATGTTTT